>NC_057798.1:32099495-32100300 GCF_018294505.1 Triticum aestivum | reverse complement strand
ACGACAGGCGGCGGGGGCGCGCGGCGACGACGTCGACGAGAGGCGGGGCGGCGAGGGCGACGGCACGGCGGCGCGGCAGTGTCGGCGGCGTCGAGATCGAGACTCGCACGCGCGAGAAGTGGAACGAATAGTGGCGACGATAACTAATTTTTCGTAAGTGTAGTATATATAGGATGGGCCTTTAGTACTGGTTGGTGGCTCCAACCGGTACTAAAGGCCAATTTTGGCCAGCCCAAACGGCGGGAAATATGGGCCTTTAGTACCGGTTGGTGGCTCCAACCGGTACTAAAGGGCAACACATTAGTACCGGTTGGAGCCTCCAACCGGTACTAATGCCCGTGCGCTGCCACCCGCTATGCGCTACGTTTAGTCCCACCTCGCCGAGCGAAGGGCAGCCGCACTGGTTTATAAACCCAGCCGCGGCTGCCCTTTCGAACTCCTCTATATAGCAGGGTTCTGGGCGTAATTAGGGCACGCTGCCCTGTGAGCCTGCTGGCCCTACTGGGTATGTATTTGCACACCCAAGGTCTGGCAGGCCCACCGGGCAGCGCCCCAACATGTTTTTTATAATTTTTTTTCTTTTCTGCATTATTTATTTTCTCCTATTTATTTTTGAGTAATTTTTTATATAGTATTTCTTTTCTGCTTTATTTTTTTCTTCTATTTATTTCTGAATAGTTTTTTTGCTGTATTTAGTTTCTTCTTGAAGTTTTTTGCTTTATATAATTTTTTTTCTTCTATTTATTTTCGAGTAATTTGTTTATATAGTTATTCCTTTTCTGCTTTATTTTTTTTCTATTTATTT
>NC_057798.1:31511296-31744975 GCF_018294505.1 Triticum aestivum | reverse complement strand
CCTGGGGGCTTAGCTGTAGTCTAGTACTTGCCTAAGTTTGAAAAATCCTACCGAGCGGTGAGCGGTCCTCCCGCTCGGGGGCTTAGCTGCAGTCCAGTACTCGCCTAAGTTTGAAAAATCCTACCGAGCGGTGAGCAGCCCTCCCACTCAGGGGCTTAGCTGCAGTAAGTACTCGCCTAAGTAATAAAAATCCTACCGAGCGTTGAGCAGTCCTCCCGCTCGGAGGCTTAGCTGCAGTCCAGTACTCGCCTAAGTTTGAAAATCCTACCGAGTGGTGAGCAGTCCTCCTACTCGGAGGCTTAGGTGCAGTCCAGTACTCCCCTAAGTTTGAAAATTCCTACCTAGTGGTGAACAGTCCTCCCACTTAGAAGCTTAGCTGTGGTCCAGTACTCGCCTAAGTTCGAAAAACCCTACCGAGTGGTGAGCGGGGCCGCGGGTCGACCACACACACCCCCACCCCCGTCTCCCCCGGGGGTTGCACCATCAAGAAGAAGGACAAGATAGTATGCACCCACCCAACGATTGGCCCCTTGCTGATGAAAGGAACGTCAAGACCATTGTTGAGTACCTTGCTGATGAGTTGATCAATGCTGCCCAAGGCTCATCCAACTGGTCGACTGCTGATCCTTCTTCAGCACCTGCATCAAACGAAGAGGAACCGATCCAAGAGAAGAACAGATTTCACTCGAAGATAAACCCAACATATTCAAAGATAAATCCAGAGGTTCCTAACCGCAGATTAAAAGTACTCGGGCGTCACGCCCGAAAGAGTTTTAACGATTACACAATCACTCGGTATTCCGAGGCAAATAAAAGTGGGTGAGGGAGTCCTGGATTAGGGGGTGTCTGGATGGCCGGACTAAGACCTTTGGCCGGACTCCCGGACTATGAAGATACAAGATTGAAGACTCAGTCCCGTGTCCGGATGGGACTTTCCTTGGCGTGGAAGGCAAGCTTGGCGATACGATATGAAGATCTCCTCCCATTGCAACCGACTCTGTGTAACCCTAGCCCTCTCCGGTGTCTATATAAACCGGAGAGTTTTTAGTCCGTAGGACGAATAACAATCATACCATAGGCTAGATTCTAGGGTTTAGCCACTCCGATCTCGTGGTAGATCCACTCTTGTACTACCCATATCATCAATATTAATCAAGCAGGAGTAGGGTTTTACCTCCATCGAGAGGGCCCGAACCTGGGTAAAAACATCGTGTCCCTTGTCTCTTGTTACCATCCGCCTAGACGCACAGTTCGGGACCCCCTACCCGAGATCCGCCGGTTTTGACACCGACATTGGTGCTTTCATTGAGAGTTCCTCTGTGTCGTCGCCTTTAGGCCCGATGGCTTCTTCGCTCGTCAATCACGACGCGGTCCGGGATGAGATCTTTCTCCCCGGACAGATCTTCGTATTCGACGGCTTCGCACTGCGGGCCCACTCGTTTGGCCATCTGGAGCAGATCGAATGCTACGCCCTTGGCCATCAGGTCAGGTTTGAAAGCTTAAACTACACGGACGACATCCGCGGGGACTTGATCTTCGACGGATTCGGGCCACGATCGGGCGCGCCGCACTGTCTCGATGGGCATGATCTAGCTCTGCTGCCGGACAGCGACCGGAGCGCTGCTCAGGTGTTCACTCCGACCATTAGTTTGGAGCCAACTGCGCTAGCCAGGGACGGACGGTTGGACGCCGCCCCAGGAGCTACAATCTCTGCGGCGATAGAGCCGAATACCTGCCAAGTCCTTCGCAAGGCCGGTAACTCCAAGGTGCCGGACTCCGTTCCGGACTCTGAATATTCCGCACCCCCTTTGATCGAACCCGATCGGGCTCCGATCATGGAGTTCACCGCCGCAGACATCTTTCAGCACTCGCCCTTTGGTGATATCCTAAATTCGCTAAAGTCCCTCTCTTTGTCGAAAGAACCCCGACCGGACTACGGTCGGGGTGGTTGGGATGCGGACGACGAAGTTCGAACACCACCCACCACCCACTTGATAGCCACTGTCGAAGATATAACCGACATGCTCGATTTCGACTCCGAAGATATCGACGGTATGAACGCTGATAAAGGAGACGATCAAGAACTAGCACCTATAGGGCTCCGGAAAACCACCTCATCATACGATGTATGCATGGTGGACACACACAACAGAAATGACAACGAGGACCAAAAGGATGCGGCCAGGGATTGCTCCCCCGAAAAACAATCAAAGCGGCGGCGTAAGCGCAAGGCCAAGCCCTACCTCGACAAAAACCCAGCCATAGAGCAGGGTGACTCAACGGACAATGAACATGCCGTCGAGCATCCGTCCAAGCAGGGCGGACAATCCGAACAACCAATCCCTGGGAAGGATAATAGCCCGGACGACCTCACACCAGACAAATTGCTAGAACATCAGAACCTCCACCAAAGGCTCGTCGCCACTGCACGTAGCCTGAAAAAGTAGAAGCGGAGGCTCAAGACAGCGGAGGATGCACTCAGGATCAGATGGGGCAAAGTACTCAATACCGCACACAAGTACGGCAGTAGTCGCCACACAAAGAGCTATCCAAAGCGGAAACTACTACCGGAATTTGACGAAGAGGCCATAAAGCCCCCACAGTCAAAAAATAAGGAAGCCACAAGGTTAGATAGACGACCCTACGATTAATCTCACGCGTCAAAGAACGCCGCACTCAATATAGCGCGCGATCCGTTCAAGAATTCGCATGAGAAAACTGGCCCTACCAGATCCATCTATAGGCCAAGAAAGCAAGCTCCAATGAGTGATGCAACGCAAAAAATACCCGAAAATCACGGCACGCCTAAATACAGGGGCGCCGCACACCCCCTATGTTTTACCGATGACGTGCTGGATCATGAATTCCCAGCCGGATTCAAGCCAGCGAACATAGAACCATACGACGGAACAACAGACCCTGGAGTCTGGATCGAGGACTACATCCTCCACATACACATGGCCAGAGGAGACGACCTCCACGCATAAAATACTTACCCCTTAAGCTCAAAGGGCCAGCCCAGCATTGGCTTAAAAGCCTTCCCGAAAACACCATGGGAAGTTGGGCAGTGCTTGAGGATGCTTTCCGGGCAAATTTTCAAGGGACCTATGTCCGGCCCCCGGATGCAGATGATCTGAGTCATATAACTCAGCAGCCCGGAGAGTCAGCGCGGAAGCTCTGGAACAGATGTCTTATCAAAAAGAATCAGATAGTCGACTGTCTGGACGCAGAGGCCCTAGCAGCTTTCAAACATAGCATCCGAGACGAATGGCTCGCCAGACACCTCGGCCAAGAAAAGCCGCGAACAATGGCCGCATTAACAAGCCTCATGGCCCGCTTCTGTGCAGGAGAGGATAGCTGGTTGGCAAGAAGCAGCACCAGTGACCCGAATACGTCCGAACTCAGAGATGGGAACGGGAAGCCGCGCCGTAACAAAGAACCGCGTCGGATAAAGGACAACAGCCCGATGAGCACGGCAGTAAAAGCCGGATTCAAAAGCTCTCGGCAAAATCAGAAAAAGATGTCCCCCAAAGACGGTAGGGACGAGCTATCCAACCTCAACAAAATTTTGGACAAAATATGTCAAATCCACAGCACTCCGGGGAGACCTGCAAACCATACCCACAGAGATTGTTGGGTCTTTAAGCAGTCCGGCAAGATCAACGCCGAACACAAGGGGCTCAACACACCAAGCGAAGATGACAATGCACCCCACGAGCAGATCACCGGAGAACAAAAGAAGTTCCCACAAGAAGTCAAGACAGTAAATCTACTTCATGTGACGAAGGGGAAGAATAGAACGGCACCTACAACAACACACGCCGTACAGCCAGCCCCGGAGGAGCAACCCCACTGGTTGTTACAACCAATCACCTTTGATCATCTGGATTACTCTAGAGGAGACCAGAACGCAGGCTGGACTACCTTGGTCTTAAATCCAATCATTAATGGACTCCAATTTACAAACACCCTTATGGACGGCGGCAGCGACTTGAACCTGTTATATCAGGACACAGTCTGCAAACTCAGGGTAAACCCAGTCGCAATCCACCTCGGCAACACTTCCTTTCGAGGAGTAACGCCAGGTTCGGATACCCCAAGGATGGGTTCCCTTATGTTAGAAGTCACGTTCGGATCACCCGAGAACTTTCGAAGCGAAAAGCTAACATTCCACATCGCCCAATTCGTAAGTCGCTATCAAGCGCTACTGGGACGTGAAGCTTTCGCCCGCTTTAACGCAATACCGCACTACGCATCCCTTACACTTAAAATGCCCAGTCCAAAGGGCATCATCTCATTACAAGGGAACATAAATTGACCCCCAAAGTACGGGCAGGGGTGCGGTTGCCTAGACAGCCGCCCACAAATCTAGCCCTACTATCCCGGACACGCCTCGACGAGTCCGGCGTCAATATGCTTAAATTACCGCATACCCTCGTGCAAGGGGCTCCGTGTGCTCACGCCCGGAGACAATACGGCCCAACTCTTGCTCCAACTATATTTTGTTTATTTCGATATAGATTTCTCGCACGCTTATTTTTTACTAAGTTCCTCTCTTTCACAGACGAGCATCGTACTACGCCCGTCCAGGATACGGCACGACGGAGACACAGGCGCAGACGTGCAGCAGGGACCCGTTCCAAGGATTCTTTTCAGATTAAGACCCTGCGTAAACCTTCTTTACTGTCTCTTGTTGATAACATCCCCCGGTTTTCTCTATAGCCGAGGAGGAGGCTGGCGTCTTGGCATGTGGCCACGCCAGAAATTTTGCACATACCTGGACACTAGGGGCTTTTTTACCAAGGGCTCTATTTCGGCCCATCTTCATAAAGACCGAACACCTTAGGGAGTGTTCGGCGTCGCGAGTTTGGCCCTATATGCATCAGCTCCGAATCATGTCTTTGGTCAAATGTTGGGTTTGCCCGGCTCCTGTGTTTTGCTGCCTTACGTTCCGTTATATCGGCTAATGCGGCACCAGGAGAACTACTGCGATTGTGCCCCGGTTCGGCCGGGTGAGCACCTCAGTAGAGAAAGCCGAAAACTGACTGTCATGATATAGCGAGAGACTGGTCAACCACTCGATGACTTCCGGAATCTTTAGGATTCCCACGCATTAACGAAGGGACGCTTCCCGGTCAGGCACACTCGCGCCCCGAATTTGGGCGAGGGCGGTGCCTTAGGGGCTATTTAGTAGTCCCACTGTCAAACTCCTATGGCTAAGTGAAAGTGATAAAGCATTATAGTCCGGTTGCCTAGTTCGCCGCGCCACCACCTCCTTTATAGGACCAAGACGTTGGATTAAGTGTGAACATGCGCCTTTTTGTGAACACCCCCGCATTCTATGCGTGGGGGCTGAAGCCAACGACTGCCATCTTTCAGGTTATATACAAATATATACATTAAACGACCGCACAGGAGGCATCATGATTCTTGCAAGCACAAGTATAAAAAAAGCTTTTTTCATAAAAACACAATTAGTTTTACAAATAGTATAAGATATTCGAACACAACATCCTTCGAGCACTGCGACTCTATTATACGAGCGCCAGGAAGAATTTCCTCAAAATAGTGCTTGGCAGGTACTCGGCTTTCGTCCGAATCTTGGGACGCAACAATACTGGCCTTCATATCTGCCCAGTATGTCTTGACACAGGCAAGAGCCATCTGTGCTCCCTCTATGCACGCCGACCTCTTCATTGCATCAGCATGCGGCACCGAACCAAGAATTTGCTGCACCAAGCCAAAATAACTCTTCGGCTCCGGCTTCTCCGGCCACAGACTACTCGCAACATATTTCATGGCGAGTCCGGATAATCTGTTCAGCTCAGCCTAGGTGGCTAAACGGTCGAAGACTGACAGTGGGCGTTCTGGATTGTGGTACTGCGACCAAAAAAGCTCTTTCAATTTATGGTCACCTCGGCTGCGGAAGTGTTCGGTCGCGTCCGCCGCACTTGCGGCCAAATCCAGATAAGTGTTGCCCGAACTCCACTGCCGGTCTAATGGAGCATACTTGGGGTCTCCGAACTTCATCCGCAGCATATAAGGCTTTCCAGCCGTGATATCTCCGGCCTGACGCAGCTCCTCCTTCATCGCTCTCATGGCAGAGCGAGTATCCTTGGCTTCGGCAGTGATCTTTTCAAGATCCTTCTGAGCCGCACTATCTTCTTGTTCAAGCAATCTACAGCGGTCGGTAGCATCCCTCAATTTTATGGCCATCTCGGCCATTTCCTTCTTGCTCTGGCAGTGAGCAGCCTGTTCGGCTTTTAGCTCTTCAGCCGCTTTAATGGAAGCCGCATCACTTTTCCTTGCTTGCTTCTTGGATCGGGCAAGTTCCGCCCGAAGGTTCTCCACGGCAGCAGCACCATCTACATCAAGTATATATATATAAGGCCCGAACATCAAGCTCCTATTACTGGGTGTCTTTTGAACATACCTTGAGCCTCGTCTAGCCGCTTATTTACAAGCGCGATGTCGGCATCTGCTACGTCAAGTTGCCGCTTTAGTTTGGCAGATTCATCAGTCCGGCTAGCCACCGAACGCCTCGCCACCTTCATGGAATAGGCGACATATTATACCTAGGATTATGATCCTCTGTGCGCCGTCACTCGTGACGACAGACAGAGTCTCAGGGGCTACTATTCATACAGGGCACATTTAATATGCGGCTCTACCAACAGGTACACCTTTTTACATACCTCAAAGCCTGTTAGTAAACTCCTCGCAGCTTCGTACAATCCGCTTTCTGCGGATGAAATCCTTCCAATCACCGTATCCATTAACATACGGTGTTCTTCTAAGATGGACGCCCTACCAAGCAGATCCTTCAGCACCTCCGCCGGCGCGCAAGTGGGTGCCGGACTAGTCTGACGACCTTTTCCAGGGTCCGGACTTGAAAAAGCCCTCCGGGACGATACCTCGGGGTCGCCAGCCTCGTGAGACGGTGGAACAAGGGGAGGCGTTTCGCTCTCTATCATCTCTGGACGAAGATCCCCTGAAGATGAGCTCTGCTGAGAAGGGTTGAGATCCGAACTGCAAGGTAATGTTTCGGTTATTTTCCTCAGGAATAAAACTCAAGTGTGATTCATTATGGAACCCCTCCCTTCACTTACGTCTCGGGGGAGAGCGGGTCCCCTTTAAGGGGCAATTCGGCTGGAGCGCTCTCCGGTGTCGAACCCTCTGGCGAAGATTTCTTTCCCCGTTTTGAGGTTATCACCTCCGGGTTTTCAGAGGCAGTCCTTTTCTTTCCCTGGTCGGGAGAATTTTCGATTCTTCCCTTCCTAACGGCCTCCTTCGTGGAGGCGGTAGCTCCTTGGGTCCCTCCTTTGCCTTCCGCCAATGGCGCGACCTCCAGCATCCTGGTCAGCATGGGATTCGGCACGGTCTCGGGTAGGGGGGCTGGACACCTGATAAGCTTTGCCTTCGCCATCCACTCCTGTTCCAAGGACAACTCTGCTAAAGGGTAGATTTGATAAAAAATATGGATGGTGTATCCAAATACGGGCTACTTACTTTAGCATCCAGGCGATTGCAGCTCAGACCTGCATCCTCGGACAAATCCGGACACCTTGCTTGTGATCCGAAGAACAATTTGTACATCTCCATGGGTGTCATTCCCATGAAATGTTGTAGGACTCGTGGTCCTTCCAGATTGAACTCCCACAGGCGGAGGGGTCGAAGTTTGCAGGGTAATGTGCGGCGAATCACCATGACTTGTGCCACTACGGTCAAATTGATATCTCTTTCTAGAAGATCTCGAATACGGCCCTACAGCAAGGGCACGTCTTTGGGCGGCCCCCAGATAAGTCCTTCGTTAACCCATGACGCCAGCCGTGGTGGGGGACCCGAGCGAAAAGTAGGTGGTGCCACCCATATGGTACCCCTAGGGGCTGTGATGTAAAACCAGTCTCGTTGCCATAAGCCGAGCTCCTCTTGAAAAGAGCCTTCAGGCCATGGAGCGCCGTCCATCTTGCTTATTATAGCCCCTCCGCTCTCAGCGTGCTGCCCCTCGATCATTTTCGGTTCCACTTTGAAAGTTTTTAGCCACAATCTGAAGTGAGGGGTGATATGGAGGAAGGCCTCGCACACAACAATGAATGATGAGATCTGGAGGATGGACTCCGGAGCTAGGTCGTGGAACTCCAGCCCGTAGTAATACATAAGCCCCCTCACAAAGGGATCGATCGGGAAGCCTAGCCCCTGAAGGAAGTGAGATGCGAAAACCACGCTTTCACCGGTCTGGGGAGCGGGAACCGCTTGCCCTTGAGTAGGCAGTCTATGCGAGATTTCGCTGGTTTGATACCTGGCACCTCTTAGCTTTCGCACATCTTCTTCCGTAATGGAGGAAGGCATCCACCGGCCTTGTAGGTCGGAGCCGGACATCTTCGAAGGTCCGAAGCGCCTAAAACTAGAGCTTTGGGTGTTGGAACTCGAAGCGAGGGGCGTATTTGATTGGTTTGAGAAGAAGGGAGCCGGGCCTTGGTTCCTTTATAAAGGAGGTGAATACCAAGAGCCCTCACCGTAACCGTTTGAGACTCTCTTTCAATTAGGGAGTCATACCTAAGTCACGATTGGGTTACCCACACCCGTATTGATGAGAATCCCGGAATAAGGGGACACGATCTCTGCTTTGACAAGACGTGCCAAGGAAACCGCCTCGCGAAACGCGCTGAGGTGGAACAATAAAATAAATAAAAGCCTGGCCATGGCATGATGCCACGTCGCAGAATATGTCAGCAGATCCGATTGATACAAATATTATTCTCTCTATGATGGAATGTGGAACTTATTTTGCAGAGCCGGACACTACCCTAGTGTTCAACATCTTTTATGGAATATTCATAGGAGGAACCCGCCTTGCAATGCCGAAGACAACTTGCACGTCAGACTCGTCGTCATTGAAGCCTGGTTCAGGGGCTATTGAGGGAGTCCTGGATTAGGGGGTGTCCGGATGGCCGGACTAAGACCTTTGGCCGGACTCCCGGACTATGAAGATACAAGATTGAAGACTCCGTCCCGTGTCCGGATGGGACTTTCCTTGGCGTGGAAGGCAAGCTTGGCGATACGATATGAAGATCTCCTCCCATTGTAATCGACTCTGTGTAACCCTAGCCCTCTCCGGTGTCTATATAAACCGGAGAGTTTTTAGTCCGTAGGACGAACAACAATCATACCATAGGCTAGATTCTAGGGTTTAGCCACTCCGATCTCATGGTAGATCCACTCTTGTACTACCCATATCATCAATATTAATCAAGCAGGAGTAGGGTTTTACCTCCATCGAGAGGGCCCGAACCTGGGTAAAAACATCGTGTCCCTTGTCTCCTGTTACCATCCGCCTAGACGCACAGTTCGGGACCCCCTACCCGAGATCCGCCGGTTTTGACACCGACAGTGGGGCATAATGTTTTTCCATCACTCGACAAGAGAAGGGCTGGACGGATCGCAGAAGCTGTCAAGATCGATGCTGTCGG
Organism: Triticum aestivum; assembly: GCF_018294505.1. Lineage (NCBI taxonomy): Eukaryota > Viridiplantae > Streptophyta > Magnoliopsida > Poales > Poaceae > Triticum > Triticum aestivum. The sequence goes on along the minus strand of NC_057798.1, from coordinate 31,735,505 downwards.
CAATGCGGGTAGCTGCCTCGAGGAAGGTGTCCATGAAGTCCTGGAAGGAGTGCTTCTTAGTATTTGCTACCTTGAGGGCCGCCAGCTTCTCTTCGTTAGCCTCCTTGCAGTGCACGCGAACCAATGACAAGGTGACGTCAGCGCCACAACGAGCAGAAGATTTTTTTCCACTCTTGCACTCGGTGAGGGATCTGGTTGAGTCGAGTCATCAGTGACTCGAGGCCTTGAGAAAGTTCTGCCTGAGGCCAGAGTTCGGCGTCCACTCGGGTCATCGCAGACTTCAGCCGAGCCAGATAGTCGACAGCGTCGTCCAAGCGTGATTCCAATCGAAGCAAGTTCATCGCAACTTCATCTTTCACGGGACAGTTGATGGGGTCGAGACCTGTCTCGACCCGTCCAGTTTTAGCTTCAAAGTCCTGGCAAAGTTCTATTCCATCACAAAAGACAATGAGTCTACAATATTGCAAATTTCAGTCAACGATAGTTATCTAATTGAACAGCCATACCTTCAAGCTTCAAGACAAGCTTCGCCGCAAGTTGTTCCAAATAGGACTCTAGCTTGCCCATTTTGGCTCTGATGCCGTCGACTTCAGTGGTCAGGTTCTCCTTGTCCTTCCTCAGTTGCCCGACTTCCCGATTGGCATCCGAGACAACATTCTTCAACTTCGCGTTCTCGTCCTCCAATTTGCCGACTGAAGCCAACTTCTGGTCCACAAGCATCGTCTTATCACGTGCTTCTTTCTAAGCAGCAGCAAGGTCCAGGTCCTTCTTCTCCAAAGCCTCCTTCATTCTCTCTAAAGAAACAACACTCTTCAGACGAGCCTGAAGTTGGCGGTTTTCACTACGCACATCTTCTTGTGTGAAGTCACTCAGTTCAAAGAGACTGAATGAAAAGCAGTGGAAAGTGTGAACTACTAAGTAGACAAGATAGTCGAATGGTTACCTCCCATGATGGCTGAGGGAATCCTGGATTAGGGGGTGTCCGGATGGCCGGACTATGACCTTTGGCCGGACTCCCGGACTATGAAGATACAAGATTGAAGACTTCGTCCCGTGTCCGGATAGGACTTTCCTTGGCGTGGAAGGCAAGCTTGGCGATATGATATGAAGATCTCCTCCCATTGTAACCGACTCTATGTAACCCTAGCCCTCTCCGGTGTCTATATAAACCGGAGAGTTTTAGTCCGTAGGACGAACAACAATCATACCATAGGCTAGATTCTAGGGTTTAGCCTCTCTGATCTCGTGGTAGATCAACTCTTGTACTACCCATATCATCAATATTAATCAAGCAGGAGTAGGGTTTTACCTCCATCGAGAGGGCCCGAACCTGGGTAAAAACATCGTGTCCCTTGTCTCCTGTTACCATCCGCCTAGGCGCACAGTTCGGGACCCCCTACCCGAAATCCGCCGGTTTTGACACCGACATTGGTGCTTTCATTGAGAGTTCCTCTGTGTCGTCACCTTTAGGCCCAATGGCTCCTTCGATCATCAACCACGATGCGGTCCAGGGTGAGACGTTTCTTCCCGGACAGATCTTCGTATTTGGCGGCTTCGCACCGCGGGCCAATTCTCTTGGCCATCTGGAGCAGATCGAAAGCTACGCCCCTGGCCGTCAGGTCAGATTTGGAAGCTTAAACTACACGGCCGACATCCACGGGGACTTGATCTCCAACGGATTCGAGCCACGGCCGAGCGTGCCGCACTGTCACGATGGGTATGATCTAGCTCTGCCGCCGGACAGGGCCCAGAGCGCCGCTCAGGTGTCCGCTCCGACCCTTAGCTCGGAGCCGAACACACCAGTCGAGGACGGACGGTTGGACACCGCCCCAGGAGCTGCAATTTCTACGGCGATCGAGCCAGATACCGGCTTAGTCCTTTGTGAGGCCTGTGACTCTAAGGTGCTGGACTCCTTTCCGGACTCCGAATCTCCCACACCCCTTCTGATCGAACCCGATTGGGCTCCGATCGTGGAGTTCACCGCCGCGGACGTCTTTCAGCACTCGCCCTTTGGCGACATCCTGAATTCACTAAAGTCTCTCTCTTTGTCAGGAGAGCCCTGGCCGGACTATGGTCAGCGAGGTTGGGACGCGGACGACAAAGAAATTCGAACCCCGCCCACCACCCACTTCATAGCCACTGTCGACGATCTAACCGACATGCTCGACTACGACTCCGAAGACATCGACGGTATGGACACCGATGAAGGAGACAATCGAGAACCAGCGCCTATAGAGCACCGGACAATCACCTCATCACACGATGTATACATGGTGGACACACCTAAAAGAAGCAATGACAAGGATCAAAAGGGCGCAACCAGGGATCGTTCCCTCGAAAAACAATCAAAGCGGCGGCGTAAGCGCCACGCCAAGCCCCACCTCGACAGACACCCAGCCATAGAGCATGGCGAATCAACGGAAGACGAACATGCCATCGAGCAACTGTCCAAACAGGGCGGACAAACCGAACAATCCGTCCCCGGAAAAGATAATAGTCCGGATGACCTCACACCGGAAAAGTCGCTGGAGCACCAGAACCTCCACCAAAGGCTCGTCACCACTGCGCGTAGCCTGAAAAAGCAGAAGCGGAAGCTCAAAACCGCGGAAGATGCACTCAGAATCAGATGGGGCAAAGTACTCAATACCGCACATAAGTACGGCAACAGTCATCACACAAAGAGTTATCCGAAGCGGAAATTACTACCGGAATTTGATGAAGAGGCCTTAGAGCCCCCACAATCAAAAAACAAGGAAGCCACCAGGTTGGATAGACGACCCCACGATCGACCTCAAGCGACAAAGGGCGCCGCACTCAATACGGCACGCGATCCGCCCAAGGATTCGCATCAAAAAACCGGTCCAACCAGATCGATCTACGGGACAAGAAAGCAAGCTCCAGTGAGCACCGCAACGCAAAAAATATCCGAACATCGTGGCACACCTACGTACAGGGGCGCCGCACATCCCCTATGTTTCACCGATGAGGTACTAGATCATGAATTCCAGCGGGGTTCAAGCCCGTAAACATAGAAGCATGCGACGGAACAACAGACCCTGGAGTATGGATCGAGGATTATATCCTCCACATACACATGGCTAGAGGAGATGACCTTCACGCCATAAAATACTTACCCCTTAAGCTCAAAGGGCCAGCCCGACATTGGCTTAAAAGCCTTCCCGAGAACACCATAGGAAGTTGGGAAGAGCTCGAGGATGCTTTCCGGGAAAATTTTCAAGGGACCTATGTCCGACCTCCGGATGCAGACGATCTGAGTCATATAACTCAACAACCCGAAGAGTCAGCTTGGAAACTCTGGAACAGATTTCTTACTAAAATGAATCAGATAGTCGACTGTCCGGACGCCGAAGCCCTAGCAGCTTTCAAACATAGCGTCCGAGACGAATGGCTCGCCAGCCACCTCGGCCAAGAAAAGCCAAGAACAATGGCCACATTAACAAGCCTCATGACCCGCTTTTGCGCAGGAGAAGATAGCTGGTTGGCAAGAAGCAGCACCAGCGACCTGAGTACATCTAAACTCAGAGATGGAAACGGGAAACCGCGCCGTAACAAAGAACAGCGCCGGATCAAAGATAACAGCCCGATGAGCACGGCAGTCAACGCCGGATTCAAAAGCTCTCGACAAAATCCGAAAAAGCCGCCCCCCAAAGATGACAGGGACGAGCTATCTAACCTCAACAAAATCTTGGACAAAATATGTAAAATCCACAGTACTCCCGGGAGACCTGCAAACCACACCCACAGAGATTGTTGGGTCTTCAAGCAGTCCGGCAAACTCAACGCCGAACACAAGGGGCTCGACACACCAAGCGAGGATGACGATGCACCCCACAAGCAGAACACCGGAGAACAAAAGAAGTTCCCACAAGAAGTCAAAACAGTAGATTCACTTCAGGTGACAAAAGGGAAAAATAGAACAGCGCCTACAAAGATACGCGCCATACGGCCTGCACCAGAGGAGCACCACCACTGGTCGTTACAACCAATCACCTTCGATTATCAAGATTACTCCAGAGGTATCCGGAACGCAGGCTGGACTGCTTTGGCCTTGGATCTGGTTATTGACGGACTCCAATTTACACAAGTCCTAATGGACGGCGGCAGTGACCTAAACATGTTATATCAGGACACAATCCGCAAACTGGGGGTAAACCCAGCAATAATTCGCCATGGAAACACTTCCTTTCAAGGAGTCACGCCGGGCCCAGATACCCAGAGTATGGGTTCCCTTTCGTTATAAGTCATGTTCGGCTCACCCGACAACTTCTGAAGCGAAAAGCTAACCTTCCATATCACCCCATTCATAAGTCGCTATCAAGCGCTACTGGGACGTGAAGCATTCGCCCGCTTTAACGCAATACCGCATTATGCATCCCTTACACTCAAAATGCCCGGTCCACGAGGCATCATCTCATTAAAGGGAAATATCAATCGATCCCCGAAGTACGGATAATGGTGCGGCCGCCTTGACAGCCACACACTAATCCAGCTTTACTACCCCGGACATGGCTCGACGAGTCCGGCGTAAACATACAAAGGCTTAATAGCCGCATAACCTTGTCCAAGGGGCTCCGCGTGTTTACACCAGGAGACAATACGGCTCAATTTTACTCATGTCTCTGTATTATATTGTGTTTATTTTAATTTCTCGCACGATTATTTTTCACTAAGTTCCTCTCTTTCACAGACGAACATCGTGCTACACCCGTCCAGGATACGGCACAACGGAGACACAGGCGCAGACGTGCAGTAGGGACCCGTTTTAAGGATTCTTTTCAGATTAAGACCCTGTGTAAACCTTTTTTACTGTCTCTTGTTGATAACATCCCCCGGTTTTTGCTATAACCGAGGAGGAGGCTGGCGTCTTGGCATGTGGCCACGCCAGAATTTTGCGCGTTCCTGGGCACCAGGGGCTTCTTACCAAGGGCTTTTGTTTGGCCCATTTTCATAAAGACCGAATACCTTAGGGAGTGTTCGGCATCGCGAGTTTGGCCTTATATGCATCAGCTCCGAATCATGTCTTTGGTCAAATGTTGGGTTTGCCCGGCTCCAGTGTTTTGCTGCCTTACGTTCTGCTCTATTGGCTAAGGCGGCACCAGGAGAACTACTGTGATTGTGCCCCGGTTCGGCTAGGCGAGCAACTCAGTAGAGAAAGCCGAAAACTGACTGTCATGATATAGCGAGAGACTGGTCAACCACTCGATGACTTTCGGAATCTTTAGGATTCCTCCGCATTAACGAAGGGCCACTTCCCGGTCAGTAACACACGCGCCCCTAATTCAGGCGAGCGCGGTGCCCCCAGGGGCTATTAAGTAGCCCCACTGTCAAACTCCTATGGCTAAGTGAAAGTGATAAAGCATTATAGTCTGGTTGCCTAGTTCGCTGCGCTATCACCTCCTTTATAGTTCCAAGACGTTGGATTAAGTGTGAAAAGGCGCCTTTTTGCGAACACCCCCGCATTATATGCGTGGGGGCTGAAGCCAACGACTGCCATCTTTCAGGTTATATACACATATACATTAACGGCCGCACAGGAGGCATTATATTTCTTTCAAGCACAAGTATAAAAAGCTTTTATATTCTATCAAAATATTTTTTCTACAATAGCACATGCTATTCGAACACAACATCCTTCGAGCACTACGCCTCTATTAAACGAGCGCCCTGAAGAACTTCCTCAAAGTAGTGCTTGGCAGGTACTCGGCTTTCCTCCGAATCCCGGGATGCAACAACACTGACCTTCATATCCGCCCAGTATGTTTTGACACGGGCAAGAACCATCTGCGCACCCTCTATGCACGCCGACCTCTTCATTGCATCAACATGCGGCACCGAACCAAGGAACTGCTGCACCAAGCTAAAATAACTCTTTGGCTCTGGCTCTTCCGGCCACAGACGACTCACAACATACCTCATGGTGAGTCCGGATAACCTGTTCAGCTCCGCCCAGGCGTCCAAACGGTCGGATACCGAAAGTGGGCGTTCTAGATTGTGGAACTGTGACCAAAAAAGTTCTTCCAATTCATGGTCACCTCGACCCCGGAAGTGTTCGGTCGCGTCTTCCGCACTCGCTGCCAAATCCAGATAAGTGTTTTCCGCACTCCACTGCCGGTCTAACGGAGCATACTTAGGATCCCCAAATTTCATCCGCAGCATATAGGGCTTTCCAGCCGTGATATCTCCGGCCTGACGCAGCTCCTCCTTCATAGCTCTCATTGCAGAGCGAGTATCCTTGGCCTTGGCAGTGATCTTTTCAAGATCCTTCTGAGCTGCCCTATCTTCTTGTTCAAAATATTTACAGCGGTCGAAAACATCCTTCAACTTTATAGCCATCTCGGCTATTACTTTCTTGCTCTGGCAATGAGCAGCCTGTTCGGATTTTAGCTCTTCAGCTGCCTTAACGGCAGCTGCATCACTTTTCCTTGCTTGCTCCTTGGCTCGGGCAAGTTCCGCCCGAAGGTTCCCCACGGTAGCAGCACCATCTACATTAAGCACATATCTTAAAAGACACGAGCATCGAACTCCTCTTATCAGATGTCTTTGGAACATACCTTGTGCCTCGTCTAGCCGCTTATTTACAAGCACGATGTCGGCATCCTCTACGTCAAGTTGCCGCTTTAGCTCGGCAGATTCATCAGTCCGGCTAGCCACCGAACACCTCGCCACCTTCATAAAAAAGGTGACATATTATACCTGGGGTTATGATCCTCTGTGCGCCGTCACTTTTGACGACACACAGAGTCTCAGGGGCTACTATTTATACATGGCGCATTTTATATATGCGGCTCTACCAAAAGGTACACCTTTTCACGTACCTCAAAGCCTGTCAGTAAACTCCTGGCGGCCTCGTACAATCCGCTTTCCACGGATGAAATCCTTCCAATCACCATGTTCATCAACATACGGTGTTCTTCTGAGATGGACGCTCGCCCGAGAAGATCCTTCAGCCCCTCCGACCGCGCACCAGAGGGTGCCGGACTAACCTGACGACCTTTTTCAGGGTCCAGACTTGGAAAAACCCTCTGAGACGACACCTCGGGGTCGCCTACCTCGTAAGACGGTGCAGCTAGGGGAGGCGTTTCACTCTCCATCATCTCCAAACGAAGATCCCCTGAAGATGAGCTCTGCTGAGAAGGGTTGAGATCCGAACTGCAAGGTAATATTTCGGTTATCTTCCTCAGAAATAAAACAGGGATGCCACTCCTTTTCAAACCCCTCTCTTTACTTATGGCTCGGGGGAGAGCTGATCCCCTTGGGGGCGCAATGCGGCCGGGGCATTCTCCGGCGCCGGATCCTCTGGCAAAGATTTCTTCCCCTGTTTTGAGGCCACCCCCTCCGGGTCTTCGGAGGCAGTCCTTTTCTTTCCCTGGTTGGGGGAATTCTCGATTCCTCCCTTCCTGACAGCCTCCTTTGCGGAGGCGGTAGCTCCTTGGTTCCCCTCTTCACCTTCTTCCGAAAGCACAATCTCCAGCATCCTGGTTAACCCGGGATCTGGCGTGGTCTCAGGCAGGGGGGCTGGACACCTGATAAGCTTTGCCTTCGCTATCCACTCCTGTTCAAAGGATAGCTCTGTTAAGGGCAACTTTATGATGAAAATACGGATGGCGTGTCCAAATACGGGGCTACTTACTTGAGCATCCGGGTGATTGCAGCTCAGACCTGCGTCCTCGGACAAGTCCGGACACCATGTTTGTGATCCGAAGAACAATTTGTACATCTCCACGAGTGTCGTGCCCATAAAGTGTTGGAGGACTCGCGGTCCCTCCGGATTAAATTCCCACAGGCAGAGAGGGTGACGTTTGCAGGGAAGCATGCCGCGAATCAGCATAACTTGCGCCACTACGGTCAAGTTGATATCTGTTTCTTGGAGATCTCGAATGCGGTCCTGCAGCAAGGGCACGTCCTTCGACGGCCCCCAGATAATCCCTTCATTGACCCATGATGCTAGCCGTGGTGGGGGACCTGAGCGAAAAGCGGGTGGCGCCACTCATGTGGTGCCCCTGGGGGCTGTGATATAAAACTAGTCCCATTGCCATAAGCCGAACTCCTCTTGGAAAGAGCCCTCGGGCCATGGAGCGTCGGCCATCTTTCTTATGATAGCTCCTCCGCACTCAGCGTGCTGCCCCTCGACCATCTTCGGTTCCACCTTGAAGGTTCTAAGCCACAATCCGAAGTGAGGAGTAATATGGAGGAAGGCCTCACACATGACAATGAATGATGAGATTTGGAGGATGGACTCCGGAGCTAAGTCGTGAAATTCCAGCCAGTAATAAAACATGAGCCCCCTCACGAAGGGATCAATCGCGAAGCCTAGCCCCCGAAGGAAGTGAGATGTGAACACCATGCTCTCACCGGGCTGGGGAGTGGGAATGGCCTGCCCTTGAGCAGGCAGCCTATGCGAGATTTCGCCGGTTAGATACCTGGCATCTCTCAACTTTCACACGTCTTCTTCCATAGCGGAGGAAGGCATCCACCGGCCTTGAAGGTCGGAGCCGGACATCATCTAAGGTCCGAAGCGCCTAAAACTGGAGCTTTGGGTGTTGGAACTCGAGGCAAGGGGCGGATTCGATTAAATTGAAAATAAAGGAGTCGAGCCTTGGTCTCTTTATAAAGGGGTTGAATACCAAGAGCCCTCCCCGTAACCGTTTGGGACTCGCTTTCAATTAAGGAGTCATACCAAAGGCACGGTTGGGTTACTCACGCTCGTATTGATGAGAATCCCGGAATAAGGGGACACGATCTCTGCTTTGACAAGACGTGCCAAGGAAACCGCCTCGCTAAACACGCTGAGGTAGAACAATAAAACGATTCGAATAAAGGCTTGGCCGTGGCGTGATGTCACGCTGTGGAATACGTCAGCAGAATAGATTTGGGCAGATATTATTCTCTCTACGGTGGTATGTGGAACTTATTTTGCAGAGCCGTACACTATCCTTGTGTTCAACATCTTCTATGAAGTATTCGGAGGAGGAACCCGCCTTGCAATGTCGAAGACAATTTGCGCGTCGGACTCGTCGTCATTGAAGCCTGGTTCACGGGCTACTGAGGGAGTCCTGGATTAGGGGGTTTCCGGATGGCCGGACTATGACCTTTGGCCGGACTCCCGGACTATGAAGATACAAGATTGAAGACTTCGTCCCGTGTCCGGATAGGACTTTCCTTGGCGTGGAAGGCAAGCTTGGCGATATGATATGAAGATCTCCTCCCATTGTAACCGACTCTATGTAACCCTAGCCCTCTCCAGTGTCTATATAAACCGGAGAGTTTTAGTCCGTAGGACGAACAACAATCATACCATAGGCTAGCTTCTAGGGTTTAGCCTCTCTGATCTCGTGGTAGATCAACTCTTGTACTACCCATATCATCAATATTAATCAAGCAGGAGTAGGGTTTTACCTCCATCAAGAGGGCCCGAACCTGGGTAAAAACATCGTGTCCCTTGTCTCCTGTTACCATCCGCCTAGACGCACAGTTCGGGACCCCCTACCCGAGATCCGCCGGTTTTGACACCGACAATGGCCGTCTCCTGTTGAGCAGTCTTGAGATTCTTCTTTGCGAGTTCAAGGTCAAGTTCAACACTGATATGCTTCTTCTTCAACTCGGAAAGACGAGCTCCCAGATCACAAGACCTCTACAGTCAGCTGATATGTCCATTTTGCATAATGCTTTTATATCAATATTTATTGCATTATGGGCTGTCATTACACTTTATATCTCAATATTTATGGCTATTCTCTCTTATTTTACAAGGTTTACCATGAAGAGGGGGAATGCCGGCAGCTGGAATTCTGGCTGGAAAAGGAGAAAACGTTGGAAACCTATTCTACACAACTCAAAAAGTCCTGAAACTCCACGAAACAACTTTTTGGATTTATTAAGAATTTATGAGTGGAAGAAATAGGCCAGGGGGCCCACACCCTGTCCAGGAGACAGGGGGCGCCCCCCCCCTATAGGGCGCGCCCCCCATCTCCTGGGCCCCCTGGTGGGCCTCCGGCATCCATCTTCTGCTATATCATCGCTTTTACCCTGGAAAAAATTGTGGGCAAGCTTACGGGACGAAACTCCGACGCCACGAGGCGGAACCTTGGCAGAATCAATCTAGGGCTCTGGCAGAGCTGTTCTGCCGGGGACACTTCCCTCCAGGAGGGGGAAATCATCACCAATGTCATCACCAACGATCCTCTCGTCGGGAGGGGGTCAATCTCCATCATAATCTTCACCAGCACCATCTCCTCTCAAACCCTAGTTCATCTCTTGTATCCAATCTTGTATCCAAAACCACAAATTGGTACCTGTGGGTTGCCAGTAGTGTTGATTACTCCTTGTAGTTGATACTTATTGGTTTACTTGGTGGAAGATCATATGTTCAGATCCTTAATGCATATTATTAAACCTCTGATTATGAACATGATTATGCTTTGTGAGTAGTTACTTTAGTTCCTAAGGACATGGGTGAAGTCTTGCTATTAGTAGTCATGTGAATTTGGTATTCGTTCAATATTTTGATGAGATGTATGTTGTCTTTCCTCTAGTGGTGTTATGTGAACATCGACTACATGACACTTCACCATTATTTGGGCCTAGAGGAAGGCATAGGGAAGTAATAAGTAGATGATGGGTTGCTAGAGTGACAGAAGCTTAAACCCTCGTTTATGCGTTGCTTCGTTAGGGGTTCATATGGGCCCATATGGGTAATGTTGTGGTTAGGTTTACCTTAATACTCCTTTTTGTAGTTGCGGATGCTTGCAATAGGGGTTAATCATAAGTGGGATGGTTGTCCAAGTTAGGGAAGTAGCCAAGTGCCGGTCCACCCACATATCAAATTATCAAAGTACCGAACGCAAATCATATGAGCGTGATGAAAACTAGCTTGACGATAATTCCCAATGTGTCCTCGGGAGCTCTTTCCTCATTACTAGAATTTGTCCAGGCTTATCCTTTGCTACATAAAGGATTGGGCCACCTTGCTGCACTTTATTTACTTTATTTACTTTTTGCTCGTTACTATTTATCCTATCACAAAACTATCTATCACCTACTATTTCAGTGCTTGCAGAGAAAACCTTACTGAAAACCGCTTATCATTTCCTTCTGCTCCTCGTTGGGTTCGACACTCTTACTTATCGAAAGGACTATGATAGATCCCCTACACTTGTGGGTCATCAAGACTCTTTTCTGGCGCCATTGCCGGGGAGTGTAGCGCTTTTGCTGAGTGAAACTTGGTAAGGAAACATTTATTTAGTGGGATGAAATTTTTTGTTACTTGTCACTATGGAAACTAACACTTTTAAGGGCTTGTTCGGGGTATCTTCACCCCAACCAGAAGAGCAAAGAGATGCTCCTCAACCTAATGAACCTTATGAAAATATTCACTTTGAGATTCCTTAGGGTATGATAGAAAAACTGCTAGCTAATCCTTCTGCAGGAGACGGAACATTGCATCCCGATTTACACCTTATCTTTGTGGATGAAGTTTGTGGATTATTTAAGCTTGCAAGTATCCCCGATGATGTTGTCAAAAGGAAGGTTTTCCCTTTATCTTTGAAGGGAGATGCAATGACATGGTATAGGCTATGTGATGATACAAGATTTTGGAATTATAAGCGACTGAAGTTGGAATTTCACCAGAAGTTCTACCCTATGCATCTTGTTCATCATGATCGTAATTACATATATAATTTCTGGCCTCGCGAAGGAGAAAGCATCGCTCAAGCTTGGGGGAGGCTTAAATCCATGTTATATTCATGCCCCAATCATGAGCTCTCTCGGGAAATGATTATTCAGAATTTTTATGCTCGGCTTTCTCTTGATAATCGCAACCTGCTCGATACTTCCTGTGTTGGTTCCTATATGCTGAAGACTATTGATTTCAAATGGGACTTATTGGAAAGAATTAAATGCAACTCTGAAGATTGGGGTTCCGACGATGGTAAGGAGTCAGGTATGACACCTAAGTTCGATTGTGTTAAATCTTTTATGGATATCGATACTTTCCGTGGATTTAGCTCTAAGTATGGACTTGACTCTGAGATAGTAGCTACTTTTTGTGAAACTTTTGCTACTCACGTTGATCTCCCTAAAGAGAAGTGGTTTAAATATAATCCTCATGTTGAAGTGAAAGTAGTTGCACCTATTACAGTCGAAGAAAAGACTATTACATATAGTGATCCCATTATTCCTACTGCTTATGTCGAAAAACCTCCTTTTCCTGTTAGGATAAAAGATCATGTTAAAGCTTCGACTGTTGTTCGTAAGAGTAATACTAGGACTTATACACCTCCTGAGCAAATTAATGTTGAACCTGGTATTGCTATGATTAAAGATCTCTTGGATGAAGACTTAGATGGGAATGTTATCTTTTTCGTGGGTGAAACTGCTAATATTGCTAGACCCGATACTAAGACCCGTAGACCTGTTGTAGGCACGCATGTTATTTTTGTTAAAATAGGAGATCATTGTTATTTTGGCTTATGTGATATGGGTGCTAGTGCTAATGCGATACCTTATGATCTTTATAAAGAAATTATGCACGATATTGCACCTGTTGAATTAGAAGACATTGATGTTACTATTAAGCTTGCTAATAGGGACACCATTAAACCTATTGGGTATGTTAGAGATGTTGAAGTCTTGTGTGGAAAGATTAAATACCCTGCTAATTTCCTTGTTCTTGCTTCCCCACAAGATAATTTTTGTCCCATTATTTTTGGTAGACCCTTTTTGAATACTCTAGTGCTAAGATTAATTGTGAAAGGAATATTGTCACAGTTGGCATAGATGGTATGTCTCATGAGTTTAATTTCGCTAAGTTTAGTAGACAACCTCGTGAAAGGGAACCACCTAGTAAGGATGAAATTATTGGTCTTGCTTCCATTGCTGTTCTCCCAACTGATCCGTTAGAACAATATTTGTTAGACCATGAAAATGATATGTTTATGAAGGAAAGGGAAGAAATAGATGAAGTGTTCCTCAAACAAGAACCTATGCTAAAACATAATCTTCCCGTTGAAATTCTTGGGGATCCCCCTCCACCCAAGGGTGATCCCGTGTTCGAACTCAAACCCTTAGCTGATAATCTCAAGTATGCTTATCTTGATGAAAAAGAAATATATCCTGTTATTATTAGTGCTAACCTTTCAGAGAAAGAAGAAGAAAGATTATTGAAAACTCTGAAGAAGCACCGAGATGCTATTGGATATACTCTGGATGATCTTAAGGGCATTATTCCCACATTATGTCAGCACAAAATTTCAGTGGAGAAAGATGCCAAACCAGTTAGAGATCCTCAAAGATGATTAAACCCCAAAATGAAGGAAGTGGTAAGAAAGGAGATTCTAAAACTCCTTGAGGCAGGTATTATTTATCCCGTTGCTGATAGTGAATGGGTAAGCCCTATCCATTGTGTCCCTAAAAAGGGAGGTATTACCGTTGTTCCTAATGATAAAGATGAATTGATCCCGCAAAGAATTATTACAGGCTATAGGATGGTAATTGATTTCCGTAAGTTAAATAGAGCTACTAAGAAAGATCATTACCCTTTACCTTTTATTGATCAAATGCTAGGAAGGCTATCCAAACACACACATTTTTGCTTTCTAGATGGTTATTTCGGTTTCTCTCAGATACCTGTATCAGCAGGGGATCAATCTAAAACTACTTTTACTTGCCCTTTTGGTACTTTTTCTTATAGACGTATGCCTTTTGGTTTATGCAATGCACTTGCTACCTTTCAAAGATGCATGATGGCTATATTTTCTGATTTTTGTGAAATGATTTGTGAGGTATTCATGGATGACTTCTCTGTCTATGGATCCTCTTTTCGTGATTGTTTGAGCAACCTTGATCGAGTTTTGCAGAGATGCGAAGACACTAGTCTCGTCCTGAATTGGGAAAAGTGTCACTTTATGGTTAATGAAGGCATTGTCTTGGGGCACAAGATCTCCGAGAGAGGTATTGAAGTTGATAAAGCCAAAGTTGATGCTATTGAAAAGATGCCATGTCCCAAGGACATAAAAGGTATAAGAAGTTTCCTTGGTCATGTTGGTTTTTATAGGAGGTTCATTAAGGACTTTTCTAAAATCTCTAGGCCTCTCACTAACTTATTGCAAAAAGATATTCCTTTTGTCTTTAATGATGATTGTGTAGAAGCATTTGAAACACTTAAGAAAGCTCTGATCACTGGACCTATTGTTCAGCCACCTGATTGGAATTTACCTTTTGAAATTATGTGTGATGCTAGTGATTATGTTGTAGGGGTTGTTTTAGGGCAAAGAGTCGATAAGAAATTGAATGTTATCCATTATGCTAGCAAGACTCTTGATACTGCCCAGAGAAATTATGCTACTACTGAAAAAGAATTCTTAGCAGTTGTGTTTGCATGTGATAAGTTTAGACCTTATATTGTTGATTCCAAAGTTACTATTCACACTGATCATGCTGCTATTAAATATCTTATGGAAAAGAAAGATGCTAAGCCTAGACTCATTAGATGGGTTCTCTTGCTCCAAGAATTTGACTTACATATTATTGATAGAAAGGGAGCTGAGAACCCCGTTGCAGACAGCTTGTCTAGGTTAGAGAATGTTCTTGATGACCCACTGCCTATTAATGATATTTTCCTGATGAACAATTAGCGGTTGTCAATGCTTCTCGTACTGCTCCTTGGTATCCTGATTATGCTAATTACATTGTTGCTAAATATATACCGCCTAGTTTCACATACCAGCAAAAGAAAAAGTTCTTTTATGATTTAAGACATTACTTCTAGGATGATCCGCACCCTTATGAAGAAGGACTAGATGGTATTATTAGACGTTGTGTGCCTGAGCATGAACAAGAACAAATCCTACGCAAGTGTCACTCTGAATCTTATGGAGGACACCACGCGGGAGATAGAACTGCACAAAAGGTACTACAATCTGGTTTTTATTGGCCCACTCTCTTCAAAGATGCTCGTAAGTTTGTTTTATCTTGTGATGAATGTCAAAGAATAGGTAACATTAGTAGACGTCAAGAAATGCCTATGAATTATTCTCTTGTTATTGAACCGTTTGATGTTTGGGGCTTTGATTATATGGGACCTTTTCCTGCCTCCAATGGTTATACACATATTTTAGTTGCTGTTGATTACGTTACTAAGTGGGTAGAAGCTATTCCAACTAGTAGTGTTGATCATAACACTTCTATTAAAATGCTTAAGGAAGTTATTTTTCCGAGGTTTGGAGTCCCTAGATATCTTATGACTGATGGTGGTTCACACTTTATTCATGGTGCTTTCTGTAAGATGCTTGCTAAGTATGATGTCAATCATAGAATCGCATCTCCTTTTCAACCGCAGTCTAGTGGTAAAGTAGAGTTGAGCAATAGAGAGCTCAAATTAATTTTGCAAAAGACTGTGAATAGATCTAGAAATAATTGGTCCAAAAAACTTGATGATGCATTATGGGCCTATAGAACTGCATACAAAAATCCTATGGGTATGTCTCCATATAAGATGGTTTATGGAAAAGCGTGTCATTTACCTCTTGAACTTGAACATAAAGCATATTGGGCTATTAAAGAGCTCAATTATGACTTCAAACTTGCCGGTGAGAAGAGGTTGTTTGATATTAGCTCACTTGATGAATGGAGAACCCAAGCATATGAGAATGCCAAGCTCTTCAAAGAAAAAGTCAAACACTGGCATGATAAGAGGATACAAAAGCGTGAGTTTAATGTAGGAGATTATGAGTTATTATTCAACTCTCGTTTAAGATTTTTTGCAGGAAAACTTCTCTCAAAATGGGAGGGTCCCTACGTTATTGAGGAGGTCTATCATTCTGATGCTATAAAGATTAACAACTTCGAGGGCACAAATCCGAGGGTGGTTAATGGTCAAAGAATTAAGCATTATATTTTAGGTAATCCTATCAATGTTGAAACTAATATTATTGAAACCATAACCCCAGAGGAGTACATAAGAGACACTTTCCAGAACATTCCAGACTCCGAAAAGGCATAGGTACGTGGTATGCTAAGTACACCGACTCCAAAACAACTCTAATGGCAATTTTTATCAGTTTTGGATTATTTAAGAATTTTAGGAAGAAAGAAGTAGTCCGAAAGGGACACGAGGCTCCCACGAGAGAGGAGGGCGCGCCCCCCTGTAGGGTGCACCCCCCTGTCTCGTGGGCACTTCGTGTGCCTCCCGGACTCCGTTTTCTTGTGTGTTACGTATTTGGTCGGTAAAAATTCATTATATATACTCCCAAAGGTTTTGACCACCGTATCACGCAAATATCCTCTGTTTTCATTTTGAATTGTTGTTGTAGATTTAGAGCACCATGACTTCTCCCTTCTACAACAAGAAGACAAGGACGCCTGGCTATTGAAGATAGAGTTGAAAAGAGAGGAACCGGAAGAGATCAACAAGGGTGAAGGGATCAAGAAGGCCATGGAGGTTCAAGCTCCGATGGTGAAATAAGAAGACATCCCTCACCCTTTACCTAACCTTTTCACTCCAACAGAGATTGAAGCTTTCAAGATGATTGAGTTAGCCCGCATACAAAACAAGTATCTCACACAGGAGAATATTTTGTTGAAGGATCATATTGCTGGGCTCAAGGGCATTATCCGCAAGTTGGAGGAGCTTTTACGCTTGATGTGCGATTATCCACTGTCATCATCACCACCTCCGAAGAAATAATTACATGGGTATGGGCACTCCCCTTGGCAACCGCCAAGCTTGGGGGAGGTGCCCCGGTATCGTATCACCATCACACTCCTATCTTTACCGCTTTATTTAGTTCGATCCTTTTAGTAGTATCTTGATTTAGTAGATTGAAGTTTTGATATCAAGTAATTTTGAGTTTTTCTTTGTGATCTCTTTATGTAAGCGAGTCCGTGTGCTATATATAATAAAGATTAGTGTTGAGTCAAGGGCTTTGCTATGTTGCTATGATCTTGAGAAAGTAGAAAGAACAAAAGAGTTCATATTGATCTTATGGATAGTCATAACTTCACACATAGAAAGTATGAGGCATAAAAATTGTTGAGAGTTGATGAACATAGCCTTGGTCATCGTTGCAATTAATAGGAAGTGATAAGGAAAGAGGGGTTCACATATAGATATATTATCTTGGACATCTTTTATGATTGTGAAGCACTCATTAAGTATGACATGCTAAAAGAGTTGATGTTGGACAAGGAAGACAACGTAATGGTTTATGTTTTCCGACATTTCAGTTAAAGTATATTGTCATTGACCTTCCAAACATGTTGACCTTGCCTTTCCCCCTCTTGCTAGCCAAAATTCCTTACACCAAGTAGAGATACTACTTGTGCTTCCATATATCCTCAAACCCAGTTTTGCCATGAGAGTCCACCATACCTACCTATGGATTGAGTAAGATCCTTGAAGTAAGTTGTCATCGGTGCAAGCAATAAAAATTGCTCTCTAAATATGTATGACTTATTAGTGCAGAGAAAATAAGCTTTGTACGAACTTGTTGTGGAAGTAATAAAAGCGACAGATTGCATAATAAAGGTCCACATACAAAGGGCAATATAAAGTGACGTTCTTTTGCATTAAGATTTCGTTCATCAACCCTAAACGCGCATGACAACCTCTGCTTCCCTCTGCGAAGGGCCTATCTTTTACTTCATGTTTTTACTTTATGCTTGAGTCAAGGTGATCCTCACCTTTCCACTTTTTCATTTTATCCTTTGGCAAGCTCCTCGTGTTTGAAAGATCATGATACATATATCCAATTGGATGTAAGTTGGCATAGGCTATTATTGTTGACATCACCTAAAGGTGAATACGTTGGGAGGCAACACAATAAGCCCCTATCTTTCTCAGTGTCCGGCTGAAACTCTATAACCACAAGTATTGAGCGATTGTTAACAATTATAGGAGACTACAATATAGTTGAGTATGTGAGCTTGCTGAAAAGCTCTATTATTGACTCTTTCTGATGTTACGATAAATTGAAATTGCTTCAATGACTGAGATTATAGTTTGTTAGTTCCTAACGAAGTTTATGAACCATACTTGACATTGTGAATTGCTTATTACTTGATCATAAGAAATCATATGACAAAATATATATATGTTGTTCTTATTAGAATGATCATGATGCCCTCATGTTCGTATTTTATTTTTATCGACACCTCTGTCTCTAAACATGTGGACATATTTCTCGATCTCGGTTTCCGCTTGAGGACAAGTGAGGTCTAAGCTTGGGGGAGTTGATACGTCCATTTTGCATCATGCTTTTATATCAATATTTATTGCATTATGGGCTGTCATTACACTTTATATCTCAATATTTATGGCTATTCTCTCTTATTTTACAAGGTTTACCATGAAGAGGGGGAATGCTGGCAGCTGGAATTCTGGCTGGAAAAGGAGAAAACATTGGAAACCTATTCTACACAACTCCAAAAGTCCTAAAACTCCACGAAACAACTTTTTGGATTTATTAAGAATTTATGAGCGAAAAAAATAGGCCAGGGGGCCCACACCCTGTCCAGGAGACAGCCCCCCCCCTATAGGGCGCGCCCCTATCTCCTGGGCCCCCTGGTGGGCCTCCGGCGTCCATCTTCTGCTATATCATCGCTTTTACCCTGAAAAAATCATGGGCAAGCTTACGGGACGAAACTTCGCCGCCACGAGGAATCAATCTAGGGCTCTGGCGAACTGTTCTGCTAGGGACACTTCCCTCCGGGAGGGGAAATCATCACCAACGTCATCACCAACGATCCTCTCGTCGGGAGGGGGTCAATCTCCATCAACATCTTCACCAGCATCATCTCCTCTCAAACCCTAGTTCATCTCTTGTATCCAAAACCACAAATTGGTACCTGTGGGTTGCTAGTAGTGTTGATTACTCCTTGTAGTTGATACTTATTGGTTTACTTGGTGGAAGATCATATGTTCAGATCCTTAATGCATATTATTACACCTCTGATTATGAACATGATTATGCTTTGTGAGTAGTTACTTTAGTTTCTGAGGACATGGGTGAAGTCTTGCTATTAGTAGTCATGTGAATTTGGTATTCGTTCGATATTTTGATGAGATGTATGTTGTCTTTCCTCTAGTGGTGTTATGTGAATGTCGACTACATGACACATCACCATTATTTGGGCCTACAGGAAGGCATAAGGAAGTAATAAGTAGATGATGGGTTGCTAGAGTGACAGAAGCTTAAACCCTAGTTTATGCGTTGCTTCGTTAGGGGTTCATATGGGCCCATATGTTTAATGTTGTGGTTAGGTTTACCTTAATACTCCTTTTTGTTTTTGCGGATGCTTGCAATAGGGGTTAATCATAAGTGGGATGCTTGTCCAAGTGAGGGCAGTACCCAAGTGCCAGTCCACCCACATATCAAATTATCAAAGTACCAAACGCGAATCATATGAGCGTGATGAAAACTAGCTTGACGATAATTCCCAATGTGTCCTCGGGAGCTCTTTCCTCATTACTAGAATTTGTCCAGGCTTATCCTTTGCTACATAAATGATTGGGCCACCTTGTTGCACTTTATTTACTTTATTTACTTTTTGCTCGTTACTATTTATCCTATCACAAAACTATCTATCACCTACTATTTCTGTGCTTGCAGAGAAAACCTTACTGAAAACCGCTTATCATTTCCTTCTGCTCCTTGTTGGGTTCGACACTCTTACTTATCGAAAGGACTACGATAGATCCCCTACACTTGTGGGTCATCATCAGCAAGAGTGATATGTGAGTCAACAAAAATAAGAGGCATCGACGGAGAAAAGTTACTCTAAGACTACTGCCGAATCAAATATTCACCAAGTAGTTTCGGGGACTACACCCAGTGGGTGCACTTAGCATGCCCCCACTGGTTCAGATCAATACTCAGCAGGGTTTGCCCAGCGTGAGTTCAAAAAAAAGAGAAAGTCGACCTCAGTCGACTGCCAGCAGTCGATCGTGGTCTCGGGGACTACACCCAGTGGATGCACTCGGCGTGCCCCCACTGGTTCAGAAAGCCTGCTAAGATTCAAACCAAGTCGAGTGACATGGAAGATTTCCCAAGCTCTAAGCAAAGGAACACCCCAGTGGGTGATCAGATATAAGACAACATTCGAAAGTTTAGCCAGAGTCTTGCTGACCTGAATATTGGCCTGAAGGGAAGTACTGGCGTTGTAAGCCACCTGGCTAGCCTCTTGCACCACCTTCACCTGCTCCATGACAAGGTTCACCTGGCGAAGAGCTTCCCTAGCGGCACTCGGCGAGTCATCCGGAGTCTGATATGCAGCAAAAAGTGATGGTTGCAAAGCAGCCGGAGTAGTCACTGGGTCAGATGCGTGGGGTTGCACTGAAGCAGCAGGAGTCGGTGCAGTCGAGCCAGCCGGACGATCAGTCGTCAGCGGGCTGGCGAATGTGACGCTGGTCCGAACAGGCTCTCCGGAACTTTCGACCACCGCCTCGAGCGCCGGCATCGACTGAGGGACCTGAACTTCAAGCCTCCTCCTGCCAGAGCTCCCGCTCCTGTTCCTCCTCTCCTGTAGAGGCACCTCTTCTTCTTCATCGGGAAGCACAACAACTTCTTGCAGAACTAAAGAAAGAGAGAAATGTCAGAAACTCTGCCGATTGGCGATCTACTCAACTCAACGAAGCTTGGTCGATCGGACTTACCGACTCGTGAGGTGGCCTCTTCGTCTCATGGCGCCTTGTCAATGTCCATATCAGTGGCAGCAGAGGTGGGACTGGGAAGACACATGAATCGGTTGGTCAAAACAAGAAAATCTTCAGTCGACCGACGAAAACGCAAGAGAAATACTCACCCCGAAGCAACAGGGACGTCCATCTTGATCCGTGGCAAAGTCTTCTGAGCCTTAGGAGGAGCAACTTTGGGCTGCTTGGCCACCTTCTCCGTCGGCTCTGGGGTCGACGTCCGAGTGCGCTTCTGAGTATTGGCACTGCCACGCTCTTCCCGCGCCCGCCAGACGGATCATGCTGCTGTTTGGATCGACGTTCGGAGCGTGGCGGCGAGTCGACTTCTTCCTCCTCGCCCGACTCCTCGCTCTCCTCCTCCTCCTCTTCTCTCGGAGACTCCCACTCGCCACTCTCCTCCGCACTGTCCTCTCCCTCCTGGTCCTACTCCAAAGCTTGTTCGCGTTGGGCATCGAATGCATCTCAGTGAATACCTGCAGAGCAAATCGGTCGAGTAAGAGTCAGTCAACATCAAGTACACTCGGAGCGTGAGCGGGAAGCAGTCGGAACAAAGAGTATACCTTGTTGGGCGGGTTACCGTCGCTGAAGGGGACGACTCACCTGGATCCTCTGGGGTTGTCCTGGTTGCCTGTGATGCTCCTCAGCCACAAAGCCACGGTTTCAGACGGCACTTCTTCTGGATGGACCCGAGTAGTGTCGTCCGGTCCAGTATATAGCCACATCGGGTGATCGCAGGCCTAGAGAGGCTGGATGCGTTGACTGAGGAACACTTCCAGCAAGTCCAAGCCAGTAATGCCATCATTGATAAGTTGGACCACTGTCTCCACCAACATCTTCGTCTCCACGGTCTCAGCAGCGGTTACTTTCAGTGGGGCGGGAGTCTGAACACGGTCGAATGAGAAGTGGGGAAGACCAGTCGACTGACCTGGAGCTGCGACATCCTGGCAGTAGAACCAGATCGACTGCCAGCCTCTAACAGATTCAGGGAGGGTCATGGCGGGAAAGGCACTCCTATGCCTCTTTTGGATACCTAAACCCCCACACATCTAGATGACGTGGGTTTTCGAGTCACACGACTTTGCCTTTTTTACAGACTGGCAACAAATGGTGAAGATATGTTTGAAAAGACCCCAGTGCTGTCGAAACCCTAAGAAGTTCTCGCACATCGATACAAACGCAGCTAAATACGTGATGGTGTTGGGAGAAAAATGGTGGAGCTGAGCGCCAAAGAAGTTCAAAAATCCCTAGAAGAAAGGATGCGGAGGGAGCGAGAAACCCCGGTCGACGTGAGTGGCGAGCAGAACACACTCACCCGGTCGAGGTTGTGGTTCCGTCTCCCCCTTCGGCAGCCTCGTCGCTCCCTTGGCGATCAGTCCGGACTCCTCCAGTTCAGCCAGATCCTCCTGCCGGACCAAAGACCGGATCCAATCGCCCTGGATCCAGCCCAGCGGCAGCCCCGCACGCGACGACGACCCGCGGTTCTGCTTCTTGCCTTTCGTCGTCCCCGTCACCTTCTTTGCGCGCTCTAGTGCTGCCCTCTTGTCCTTCTCCATGGCAGGGGAGCAGCGGCGTCGAGAGCGGAGGTGCTGGGTGCGGCGGAGAAGGGAGGAGAAAGAAGGGGGAACAGGCGTGCATAGTGCAAGCGCCTCGGCCCCGTCACCTTATAAAGGGTCACTTCCGAGTGACTGACGCGTGGGACCAGGCGATCCCATCAAATCCCGCAATAGTTGCACGCAGCGTATGTGGTGAAAAGGCGGCACGGTAATTGAGGCATCACTGCTTATCAGGACCGCCCGTTTCGGCGCTCTCCAGCCTGCGCGCTTCCCTGAAATTTCGTATCCCGCGAAATCTGGGATACACTGCAGACAAGCGTGCCCCATATCTCGCACACTAACACAGCACTCGGCATATGAGGTCACCAGTTCAGTCGACAGCTCACTGAATGGATCAAGGCGACTGAGTCGACACTGAAGTACCGACGCAAGCGTTCAGTCTTGCAGAAAACACTCGCGAGGACACAAAGCTCGGAGCAGGTTCAACTTCGACCTACTTTCCATTCGCACCTTAATCCATTCGGGGGCTACTAATGAGGATACAGACTTGGGGTAGGTCATAGGCCTGACCAATACGTCCAACCCAAGGTCACTACCCTGGAAGATAAAAGGACCAAGAGACAACAGGAGAGCGCTGGTTGAATACGTCGAGTGCAATCCACTCGACGGCCACGTCACTCGGAGGTCCTCCTCCCTACCGTCACTCGACCATACAGAGAGTCACTCGACCTATCGAAGACCAGGAGTTAGAAGGGACCGCAACGGCCGAACGTTCACTCGGTAGTCTTTATAAGCATTAACAGCACTTAAGGCTGGCGTTACCAGTAACACCCCTTACTTTATGTACATTAAGCCCATTGTAATGGAAGTGGACGGGGGTCCTGGCGCACTCTATATAAGCCACCCCCTCCTCTGGGACAAGGGTTCGCACCCCCTGTAATATCACACACATAATCCAATCTACCGCCTCCAGGCACCGAGATGTAGGGTTGTTACTTCCACTGTGAAGGGCCTGAACTCGTAAATCTCATGTGTACACCTTCACCATAGCTGAGATCTTGCCTCTCCATACCTACCCCCTCTCTACTGTCAGTCTTAGGACCACGACACTCAGTATCAGTACCAACAATCAAAGGCATCCACAACCTTATCCTCTCCTACCTCTTCATCCCCCCTTCCATTCGTCGTTTTTACAGACTGGTGGTCAGTTTAAGTTGGGACACTTGCCTTTGGTGTTGAGAATAAATGTATGGATGGCGCTCGAGGCAGAGGGCATGATTGTGCTGCACGATCTTTGCTAGTGAGACGTCCGTGACCACGATACTGTCGGTAGCTTCACGGGAGGCAACATCAACCTGATGCGTCATAATATGATGGTTCTTTCCTCGGGCACACATGTGACAACGTGGTCTTGCGCTGGTAGGCGATTGCTACAGCTGGACAGGGGGTCTTAGATCTACATATCCGGTGACAACAACGAGTATGTCTTGCGGATGGATCCTGCCACCACAGATGAGGACATCGGGGCATGGGGCCGGTGCAGGACTGATGGAGTGTCCCGAATTGGTATTTTGACAGTGATGGTGACCTGATCTCTCACTGATCTCTGTAGCATGTGCGACGGCGAGCTTCGTTTTTCGGAACCTTCGGTAAGGATCGTATCTTGTTGTGACTCGAATGTCTGCATATGCGATCATGATCTTCACCTGCAACGTGTCTTTGGTCAACATTGTGTTACACATGTACATGCTGGAATCGCGGAAAGTTGTGACAACAATACATGATGACTCGATTTGATGGTGTTTCTCAAGTACAAGTCTTGAGCTCTAGTGTGAAAGCCCAAGGTTTGACCCTAAGATCATCTGCAGCCGCGCCCCCAACAGGCCTCCCCAGGCATTTTTTAGCGCTAGTGGGCGAAAATCAGCCCATTCACGCCCCCATGAGTCCGTTTTTCGCCGGGTTGGGCCGAAATAACAGCCGGCGCACCCGAGCCGGACCCGGCGCGCTGGGGGCACCTGGGGGCGCCGGCACAGCGAAAAGAGGCGTGGGGCCACTCCGTCGGCGAGTTGAGAGCCTTTTCCCGCCGTTTCTTCCCGCTTTCCCCCCGGCTTCCCTCTCATTATCTCCATTCTTCCCGCCAATCACCCTCCTCCTACTCTCCGAGCCGGCCGCCATGCCGCCGAAGAAGTATGTGCTCCCCCGCACCGCAACGGCTGCGACCATCGCGTCGCCCAGCCGAAGCAGAGGAAGCCGAGGGCGCCGCCGTCCAAGCCACCGGACATGTCCAACGCCAACTGGAGGGCGGAAGTTCAGCGTCGGGAGGCTATCACCACCGATCGGCGAAACAGGGCCAACGCCAAGAAGTCCTCGGACAGCACGGCGCTCGCGGCTGCGGCTGCGGCGGATCAAGCGGAGCGCTCGGCCGAACAAGCCTAGGCGGCTCGCGTGGGGATGATGAATCCACCCGGCGGCCACGCCCAGTACGCGCCCTGGAGCTAGCAAAGTGTCGGTTCTCCGGCCGGCTTCTCATCATCGCCGCAACCCTGGGGATGCACACCGTCGCCGGGCTACGCCAGCGGGGACACGCATCAAGGGCGTCCAAGGAGCAGGAATGTCTCGCCGAAGCGTGGAAAGTCGTCTGCCTCGACCTGATCACCGGCACGAACCAGAGCATCAAGACGTATTGGGAGCGCATCAAGGCCGAGTTCGACGAGCGCAAGCTCGTCGACCCCTATATCAAAGGCGTCTACATGCAGCGCTGGTCGAAGGAAATGGCGAACCATTGGGGGCTCATCCAGTAGGCGTGCAACAAATGGCATGGGATCGTCGAGGAGATCGCGGCTCACCCGGCACCAGCATTGAGGATCAGGTATGGCACGTCGGTCTCCCACTTATTTTCGCCGTGCGCGCCCACCAACTGTTTGTTCCTCGGCGCAGCTGCTGCGCATGTTCGCCATGTATCGCCAGGACATCAGCGACAAAGAATTCAAGTACCTCCACGTCTTCAAGCGGATCGAGAAGTGCGAGAAGTGGGCGGATGTCCGGTGCACCCTTGACAAGGCCATGGAGACCTACAAGCCGGACGCGCCGACGCCGGGCGCCCCAAAGGCAACAAAGGGGCCAAGAAGGGGAAACACGCCGACTCGGCTACCGCCACTACTAGGGAAAACCCTAGCAGTAGGCTGGTTTTGTGCTCACTAGTAGCGCGGGTAGGCGTGCTACTAATAAGGCGCTACAGCTATTGCTTAGCAGTAGCACGTGCCCGCCCGCGCTACTGCTAGGACAAATAGCTGCATCATTTGTTCAGTACCACGCTACTACTAAGGTAACTACTTACAGCGTGTTTTCTGTCCATCGCTACTAGTACTTTTTTTTATTTTTTTATTTTTAGTGTATTTATGCGCCATCGTACAAATATTGGTACAATACCAATTATGAGGTTTACATCATTATGTCCATAACAGTGTGTCAAATGAAGGTAGATAGGTTCAAGTGGAGGCAATATGTGGTGCATGTCAAAAGTATACTACTAATCCAAACTTGATCTAGTTTGGACTAGTAGTACTTTCGATGTGCACCACATGTTGCCTCTACTTGAATCTAATCCGCCAGCACAAGCTATTTAATCATCATCATAATCATTACCACCAACAGTATTTATTTAATCACCACTAACACTAGCTAATAATAATCATCATAGTCATTACCACCAACACTAGCTATTTTATCATCGTAGTAATATAGTGTAGCACATCATGATCCTCAAACTCATTTCTAGCTAGCTAATCACTCCTGCTGCTCTCTCTTGGGTAAAATAATATAAAACATGTATAGCTCTCCTCCTTGATCAAGCTGGAGCATGCAGATAAACCTGTCTCCTAATCATGGGTAGCACATCTATTTGCTGCCCCCTAGTACTTCTCTGCGCTCCCCCATCACATATTTGGTCCAGTCTTGCACTATTAAGCATCCGTCGCTAATCTTGAATGCACTAAAGTAATCTGTAGGATATCTTGGCTGTAAGCTGATAATACTCATGGTACCTTTAGTCTCGATCCCATAAGGCACAACATTCATCAGGAGTCCCTGTTGAAGAACATCGTATGGTGACATACTTAGCAATGAAGTTCAGTTTCAAAAATAATGTATGGAAAAGATGCACTGATGACAAATAGTAAAAATCTTACCATCCTTCCTAAATAGATGTGACCGTAGTTCATTACGAACACTATTGGTCGCACATTTTCAGTACTAACATTTCTAAATGCAGGAAGAAAAATTGTCTTGACAGTATCAAGATCCTCAAGCCATGAAACATAATGACTGAGCTCCTCATAGTTGAGTTCATCCCCAGAACAGTATACGGTCCTGTCTACCAAGCGCTGGACATGTTTGCTTGCACCGAAATAAGCTGACAATACAAATTAGTTGTCAACTATTTTTGAATAAACAATATCAAAGACATAAATATGATTGAGAAACTTACATAATGGTATAACTGGAGGCGTATGCACATCGACCCAGATGTCGGTATTACCTTCAATATCATCTTCCGGACAAATATCAAAGGTGATAACCATATCAGGCTCAAATGCATAAGTCTTGCATAGTGCTCGCCATGTTTTGCATCCAAAATAGGTGTAGTCGTCTGAATTGCACAATTTTGCATGGAAAATATAACCATGCTCGGTCTTCAAGTAAACTTTCTTTTCCTCCATACTATGACTGAAACCTATATTATTCAATACAAAAACTCTTGCATGGCAGGGGATACGCTAGTAGAATAGTAAAAAAAATATAAGTTGAAGCAAATGAAGCAGATGTCATGCTTAATTACGAAAAAAGACTTGTCGTTGTGACTTACTGTATCCACTTCGAAGTTCTCGTCCAGCTTGATGCTGAAGCACCTATCATCATCTAGGAAGATTCCGTCGCACAGGCCGCGCTCGTCTTCGCAGTATTTGCAAATACCGAAATCCTTTTCGTCGTTAGACATTTCCTATGTTCATTGTTAAAACATTAATTGAAAATTGATCGAAGACAACTACCAAGATACTCAACATACAAATCCAGGGCACTCGATATTTCCTACATATTCTGGCACAAGTCATGCCAAAATTCACGGAAAAATCCGGCATGACCTTTGCTAAAATAGGACATATCGAGCGCCTGAAATTTGCCGGAACGGAAATGAATCAACACTTTGGCAAAACATAGGCCACTCGGAGGTGTAACCTGCAAACATGACCGGCCACTTGGATATTGAGCAACACAAGATATATATTTCAAAATATCTTATGGGACTCAAATTAGCATGCATTCAATAAGCAAAAGTAAATCATCTCATACGTCCGTACATCGTCGAATATTATCACTAATACATCACGAATAGTGCCATACATATAACATCACTAATACAACTAAAACCCTAGCACACGACGGGTATCGGCGCGGGCGGTGGACACCCACAGAGAAGGAACCATCACGGGATCATAGCTCCAGTGAGATCCCCGGAGAACCTGCCAGGTATTGGAGAACGGCTTGTGCTCCAACGCAAACAAGTAGTGACGGACGTGCTTGTCCTCCTCACTGACACGGTGACGCACCACCTCCGCGGAGTCCTCGAGCCTCTGGATCATCACTGGCCCACGCGACCGCCACCAAAGAAGGTTCGGGTCAACGACAGGCTGGCTCCTCACCAACCTGCGCCCCCCGATAGGTAGCGCCTCCCAGTACCACCCCGGCGGAGCCCAGTCCCGGACATGGCCCATCTGGTCAAGCAGGTGTCGTCCTCCACCGACTCGACGATGAGGATGCGGGATAGGCATCGTCCACGTCGATACGGGAAAAATTGCTTTAACTAAAAAAATAGCAACAAGTTCTTACTAACATGTTCTATTAATTCAATTAGTTCTTACTGAAAATAAACTTATTATAAATAAAAATAAACTAGTACCTAGCTAATTAGTACCTAGTTCTTACTAACTAATTAGTACCTAGGAACTACTGCTAAGGGTTCATACTAACTAACTAACTAACACTAAAAATAGCCTATGGTTCATACTAACTAGCACTAAATAGCTAGGGTTCATACTAAGCAAATTAACAAGAAGGATCGGAAGGGGAGAGTGCTTACAGAGGGCGGGGAGAGAGATGGGGTCGGGGGAGACGGCGGCGAGGCAGGGTCGAGGGAGATGGCGGCGAGGCGGGGTCGGGGGAGACGGCGGCAAAGCGGGGTCAGGGGAGACGGTGGCGAGGCGGGTCAAGGGAGATGGCGGCGAGGCGGGGCCGGGGGAGACGGCGGAGAGGCGGGGTCGGGGGAGACGGTCGCGAGGCGGGGTCGGGGGAGACGGCGGCGAGACGGCGGCGAGGGAGAGAAGAGAGTGGTGAATTGGGGGAGGAAGATCTCAGGAGGGAATCAGACCGCGCGGGGGGTTAGGTGAGAATAGATTTAACAGTAGCGTGGGAGGGGAAAACGCGCTGCTGCTAAAATCGGTAGTAGTAGCGCTTTTTTTAGAAGGGCGCTACTACTATACCTAGCACGTCGGGAACGGTGTGGCAATTATAGTAGTAGCGCATTCAGTTCCTGCCGCGCTGCTGCTAAGGGGGTAACACCAGCGCAGTTTGGGAAGAAGCGCTACTGCTAATTAGCAGTAGCGCCTCATTTTAACACGCGCTACTGGTAAGATTCTGTGTATAAGGTTTTCCCTAGCAGTGCGCGCGTGCAGGAATCCATCAAGCATTGCCTCGCCGATGCAAACGTCCGGGCCGCCCTGTGTAAGAGAAGACCGAGGCACGGTGGTCGGTGTTGATGACGAGCAGCGCCGTCAAGCTCGACCTAATCCAGACCAACATCGCCGCGAAGAAGAGGAACATCGACCTGGCTTTCCTGCTGGGCGGGGCGGACATGCTCCTGAGCAACGACGAGCAGGTCAAGGCGTGGTATTTGGCGGAGCGCGGCCTCATCCTGAACCAGCTGCCGTCGACGGCGCCGCCAACTCCCATGTTCACGCCGACGATGCCGCCAAGTCTGAGCAATGATGCCTCCACGACGCCCAGCAGCACAGAAGCCGCGCCGACGCCGCCCAGCACAGAAGCAGCTCTGACACCACCAAGCCCGCGCACGCCGACTCCGCCGATGCCCAAGGCCGACCCCGCCGTGTGATGCGTTGCACGCACGTCCTTCCTTTCTTTTTTTACGCCGAACTTTTCATTCGATCACCGAACTGTGGCAAGATGATGATCGCCGAACTGGGTCACTAATCGCCAGAATTGTGGCGTTTTTTTGTGAGCAGAAATGGCCAAGTTTGAAATTGCCGCGGCTTGGGGGAAGGCGCCTGGGGACGTTGCTGGGAGCTAGGTCGCCCCCAGGGGCCAATTTAGCGCTGGTTCGCCGCCAGGCCGCTCTTTTTCGGCACCCGGGGGGGCCGAACGGCGGGAGATGCTCTAATTGGTTATGTCTGTAAATGACGATGTTTTTGTGTCGTTACCTTGTTGAAGGCATTACTCAAATTTGCTTAGACTTGAACCTCAAGGTGAAAACCCAAGAACTGGCCTTTGGTGGTTGGATTTGGCGATGCCCATTGTACTTGTGATGTCAAGAGATGATTGATATGGACATGGGCATTGTTTTGATTGCTTCGAAGTTTTTTTTCTTTTTCTTTACTCCACCTAGCATAGCTTGGATCCTGTATGAATTTGCTTTTTGTCGGTTCGACTTTTGTGTGTGTGCTTTGATATTGGCTATGCGCATCCTATCTATGCAGAGGTAGTGTATGCTTATATCCTCTTCACACTTTTTTGAGTTAATAAAATCTACACTTTCTTGAAAAAAATAACTATTAATGGCAACAACAACAAGATATTATTTGTGCGGAAAAGAATAGCCACATGAGTCAAACGAACACAAATATAGACCACATAAAAAACACTAATGTAGCAATACTGGTTGAGCGAATGAGATTGTGATAATCCATCGCAACGCAAAATAAAACCACAATACATAACGTTGAGGTGCGTCCAGGTCGGTGTACGTAGGATACACTTTAATTGCGTAATAACCACTATCGTAGTACACAAAAAAATTATTTTTCACAATTTGGCAAAATGTTGCAACAACCGTTGAATCTTAATATGGTGATCTAGAAATGATTAGAGGAGGAAAAATGATTAGAGGAGGAAAAATGTTGCAACAACCGTTGAATCTTAATATGGTGATCTAGAAATTTGACTTAACCAAAATAAAATTTCAGCAGACAATATGTAGTCATCGCTAGGTGGACTACGTGTATGTATATATTTTATACATTCCCGGTATTGACATAACAGATAATAATATATGCTAAGTTTTTGCCTAAAAGAATGTCAAAGACAATATTTTCAAATAATTCCTGAACCTGTAAATAAATTTAACATCAAAGCTGGAATAGCTCAGTTGGCTAGAGCGTGTGGCTTGTTAACCACAAGCTCGGAGGTTCGAGCCCTCCTTCTAGCGCATTAAATTTTAGACCTCCCCCCCCCCCCCCCCCCCCCCTTTTTTTTTTTGCTGTGCATTTTTCTTTTCTTTCTAAATTCCCAGTTTTTTTGCTGTGAGTTTCCTTTTTCCCTTTCCGTTCTCAACGGCAACGTTCCATGCTTGGGCATGGATCAGGAGTCTATTACCTTACTACCAAATATGTAAATAGACAGAAATTGGTTGAGCAAACGAGATTGCGACAATCCATGGCAATGCCAAACAAAACTGCAATAGCTAACGTGGAGGTGCATCCAGCTTGGGCACACTTCTTCTATTCAAAATAACCACAATCTGCACTAGCAAATTCAATGCTCGGCAAGGACAGGCGATCAGTTCAGCAACGAGGCAGCGAACACATCTGGAGCCATCGTAACGGGGCAGCAGGAAACGTGCATGGCGAGCTCGGAGGCGAAGTGGCATGTCGTGAGCAGGCCAATGGCGAGCGTCACCCCCTGATGGTTGAGCGAATGACGGCCTGTGAGGCCATCCTTGCTTCGTGAAGTTGAAGCACTCGACCAAAATGGCCAATCAGAAGAATATCATGCACTCGAGGGGGGTGTGCCGGGGAGGGGCTCGGGTTCGGTTCAGAATTGCATGTCTGTACGAAGATGAGTTGCACGGTTTTTTTTCGATAAAGGATATTTTCATTTGATATATTGAGCCATCGAGGTGATAAACCCGCACTGAGCGAATGACCGGCCTCTGCATAATACCCATCCATGATGGGAGAAACCTCTCTGATCTTATGCTCCAGTCGATAGACGTCATGATAAAAAGGTGTAGATCCTTCGGCCTCTACTCGTCACATGTAGTTTATTTTAAGAGGTCCGTTCGCTCCCCTACAATCATCCAGTATAATTGTGAGAGAGTGTCTCCCCATAAAAGATTGCTTCTATGCCAACTAAGACTAGTTTGGATGTTCAGGTTTATTGTCGTGGAATGGTGTGGAATGGTGTGTCCATCGCCTACGAGGACGAGGTTACGTGCGCGTATCCCATAGGGGTGAATATATGTGTTGTAAGCGTCTACGTATGTGATGTGTTTTAAATAAACTGTTACTACCCACATAATAGGTACACTAGTAAGAAAAACAAGTCAAACAAACACAAATATAGACAAAAACAAGTCGAAAAAACAAGATTTAATTCGGAAATAACCACTAGCATAGTACAGATGAAATATATTTTTTCGTCATAGGGAGAGACTTGTACAAGCGTACGTATGCTCATGAGGTTCAATAACTGAGAAAAAATTAATATTTTGGCGACTTCGACTTCTTCTTGGACCCGACGACCCGGCGGTAGGCTTTGTTGACGATGGCCTCGACCTCGATCTGCCGCTTCTCGATGCGGGCCTTCATGCGGGAGCGCCTGAGGCCGAACCGCAGCTTGCTCGCCAGGTTCTTCTTGTCGTCCTGGTGCGACATGATGAGCGCCTGCAGGCAGAGATGCTGGTGCTCGATGTCGTCCAGCGCGAGCTCGGCAGCCTGGAACGCCGCGTCGAGGTCGTCCACCAGCTGCTTCACGTCCATCTTGATCATGGTGCGGGCCGCCTCCATCGTCAGCTTCTTTGCCAGCTTCTTCCCGAGCGTCGTCAGCTTCCCCGACGCGCCCGCGCTGAGGAAGGGGCGGTCGGCCAGCCTGGTGATCACGGCGAAGATGTTGGGCCGTGTGGGTGCCGGTGGCAGCGCTGGTGCTGCGGCAACAACGATGTCCTTGCAGGTGTTGTTGTTGTTGTCGGCGGCGGCGATGTTCGCTGCTGCCAGATTCTTCTTCATCTCCGCCATGCTCTCTCCCGCCGTGATCGCCAGGGCCGTCATCTTGGCCTTGCCTGCTGCCGCGGCCGTGGTCACCATGGCCGACGACATGTCTGCCGGCACCACCAGAGATTTCCCCAGCGCTCGAGCCGATGATGTTGAAGTAAACATCTTCTTCTTCTCCGATCGAGGAGTAGTAGCAGGAACAAACGTGTTTCTGAAAGAACTAACGACTCACGACGTATATATAGCATGGACTTGTGTTCGACCTGGTGTGCGCCTCAGGATTCCTGATCCGACTATAACAAGTTACCAAAAAAAAAGTAGCGGGCCCAAACATATATACAGAAGCCCATCATCGGCAGGGGCTGCAAATTCCCTCCCAGTGGAACGATCCGGTCCATTGGCCGGGGTGGGCTGGGCCAGCTGCCTGCTCAGTTTGCGTGTTTCCCATATCCATCCATCCCCACGCGCACGCACATCCCGCCGCCCAATCCGCCGCGCCGGGCAGCTCCACCGTCGGCCGTCGCTCCGCCGAACGCATTTAACCGTGGTGGTAGAACGGCTGCTGCTACGGTTTCAGAACGACAAACTGTATACAGAATACAGATTGGCACATGCTATCGCATACCAGCAGAAAATATTGTTAGCACTAATTTTGATTCATGTATCAGCATTTTTAGTTTTCTGTTTTGCATGTAACCAGTTGCGCTAGATGCCGGCAATATGTGCGAGTGATGCTCGCTTGAAGTCAGATCCTTCCAATTGACATCTTCAGATTTCAGTGAGCCAAATGCAACACCATTCTTGCTTTCAAAAGCCAATCGTTTCCTTGAAAGTTGCATCCAGAAAGTCTGAATCAGAACGGATACTCGTTCTATGATTCAAATTAGAAGTTTTTCTACAGATTCAGAACAAGGACAAGAGCTTAGCACACACACCTTAGCTTTTCAAGAGCACAATCGTAAGGCCTAGACCATTGCACAGATTCGAACTACTCTGTTAGTAAGGATGCGACACTGCGACCCGATCACTAGACCATTGCCCAATTCACACATGTCAAATAAACCTGGACAAGTGGTACTGAATATTACCCCTCTTGCAATGTCTCTCACCACCTGGTCGAACAAGGTAACTGTTCTTGGATCAAGCATGCATGCAAGGCATTCAATACACAGTGCACCAATATGCAACGGTAGTGCAGCGGATAAATAGACAACATGAATGTAATGGACTGCATAAGTTTACATGTCATCAAGCATTTATTTCCCTTCCCCCGACAAGAGCTAAAAGACACTGAACTGTGAAGTTCTGAACCTCAGCAGCCGCGGACAATGAGCAAAATGTTCTGATGCTTTTGCACTGGGGCATGGCATTCCATTCAGTGGCAAATAAGGATTGTTTTCTATTGAACATGTGTAGAGCAAGTAGCTGATGTTTTCAACATTATTACATGAATCACTATGTAAAAATACATAATAGTTATCTCGGAGCAGTAGCTTAGCACCACTAAACATAAATACTGTAAAATCAAGATGGATGGCAACAATATAAAACTGCCTCACCGACGATAATGACTGCAAACCCAATAAGACTTATGCCACTCCGGGTCTGCAATAGAACGAAATTTATCAACTTAAAAAGCTAGAATTTGGTGAATTTGATCAAGCACACACACACTGAATGGCATGAAAAGTGCAAACATAATGTATTGGCTAGGATGGTTCAATTACCGCACTGTCCTGTAGTAGGATATCGGAATATGCTCTAGTCTTGCCGCTTAAAGATTCCTTATGAAATCAGGATGCATGTTACTAAACCTTATTTCTTTGAGGGATTTCAGGTCATCAGGTGTCCAAGCCCAGGAATGTCCCGCAGTTCGGCAAGGCCACTGATCACAAATTCTTCAAGGCAGACCAAAGTTCCCTCGTGTATGCAGATTTGGTTCACATGTGGCAAATCAAGCAAAGAAATAATCCTCACATTTGGGAACCAATCTGAATGGAAGTTTAGCTCTTGTCCAGTAAATGCCCTTTTAAGACCTATTTCAGTCAAATTTGAAAATTCAGAGAGGCACTGTAATGGGTTCTCCACAAGCTGGGACCAAAGTAGAAAGATCCTGTGAAGTCTATCTCTGTTGGTTGAGAAAAATGGAGATTTCGAAGTTCCTTCGGAAAATCGCCCTGAGAAAGTGAGTTTTTCAAGACGGTTTGACAATATTAAAGTTTCAAGTTGGAGCACTTCATCTACGTTACTGGATTTTATTTGTAATTTTGAGAGCTGATGCATCTTTGATAAAGAGTCACACAATTGTGCACAGTGGATGCTCCTTACCCCAGTAATACTAAGGGACCTCAGCTGAGATAAACTTGCTAGTTTTGCAATGAAAACTTTACTAGCTCGAACTGAATGCAGAGTTTGCAAGTTCTTCAAGTTCCACAATCCCTCAAATGGCTCCATGGATTCAAATCTTACCAAGATTGAAAATGTTTTATCCAGCCATTTGTATATAAGGTGCCTCAATCTCTTCAGCTTTTCAGACCCTTGTGGGAGATTCAGACAGTCTGCACCTTGAAGACTCAACGTTTCTAAGTTCTGAACGTTCGCGATAGAGTTTGGGAGTACCTTCACATTGGTGTTGTCGAGGCCCAAATATCTTAGGTTGAATAGCTCTCCAATCGAATTTGGAATAGTCTTAATAGGTAAGCCTGATAGCTCCAACACAGCAAGGTACTTTGATTCTGAGGGAAACCATGAAAATGATGACATGCTAGTGCGGAATGCTATGAAGGTACGAAGCCTGAATTGACCTGTGCTCGGTCGAATGTCATATCTGCATTGAAGCACCGATAACCGACGAGAATCTGACTCCACATGCGTCCCTCCAAGACTATCATCGTAAGTCGTACTGAAACTCTCTCTTTTAGATTGGCATATGGCTAACTCACGCACAAGATCATGCATTCGAAGACATCGAATCCTATTAAAACTGTTCCTCTCAACCACATGTAGCATGCTTCATCGAACAAGTTCTGTAAGGTAACCTTCAGCAACATCTTCTAAACTACAATCTCCAATTTGTTCAATAAATCCTTCAGCGACCCACAGTCTAATCAATTTTTTTCTATGGATCATGTGGTCTTCTGGAAACATGGCACAATACA
The DNA here is from genome assembly GCF_018294505.1 of Triticum aestivum. Taxonomy (NCBI): domain Eukaryota; kingdom Viridiplantae; phylum Streptophyta; class Magnoliopsida; order Poales; family Poaceae; genus Triticum; species Triticum aestivum. Next base: position 31,699,807 of record NC_057798.1, on the reverse strand, counting down.
AGAAACAACTTTTCAAATAGTCGGGCAAGTATTTGTAGCTTAGATTCAGAATTTTCTTCACGCGATTTAGGTTCTCATTGTTGTGTAGCTCCCAGATAAGTTGATCCAGAAATAGCCGCCACTCTGTAACATTCAGCGATTTAAGAGACAATATACTCCCTATGGCCACAAGAGCTAATGGTAAACCATCACACTTCTCCACTATCGATTTACCACACTCTTGTAATGCTTTTGGGCAGATGTGATTTTTAATTCTGGGAAATGCCTTGCTGCAAAATAGGTGCCATGCATCCTCCTCCTCAAGAGGCTCAACTTTGATCTTGTAGCTATCATCAGCTATTGAAGCTACTTCCTCAGTTCTTGTTGTGACTATTACTCTGCTTCCCATGCCCTTATCAACAAGGACCTCTTTAATTTTAAAGAGATCTTCAGCAGTCCATACATCATCCAATATGATCAAGTATCGCTTTGTCTCTAAGATTTTCTTCAATTGCACTTGTAGCTCTGCACTGCTCATCTTTGCAATATCAAACTTGTCTTCAGAATAGATTTCTTTTAACATAGTTCTCCAAATATCATCTAGTTTATATGACTGAGAGACGGAAACCCATGCATGACACTCAAAATTGGATGCTTCGTTTCTAAACACATTGTTGACTAGAGTACTTTTCCCAATGCCACCCATACCCCACACAGCAGTGATCTGCAGATGAGAACATTCTGCCAAACTCAGTGACTTCATCCAGGTTTCTCTATTTTTACCAAGTCCTACAAGTTCATCATCAGAGATTGAGTAATCATGTCCAGGAAGATACAATTGATGTTGGCTGTCATAATTTATTGTAGGAACATCACTCATAACAGAGATTTGTTGAGTCCAGTCTCTATTTTGTTTAAGCTGTGTAAGCTCTAGATTTATTCTCTTAAGTGCCATAGCAATTTCATCTAGTGTAAACAGAGATCGGGGTTTCTTTATGATTTTGTTTACATAAACCCACCATGATCCTTCCTGATGGTATTTACTAACAACATAAATAAATTGATCCACAATGTCTTCCATATCATATGCCAATCTTCGGACTTGCCCTGTCCATGTTTCGGTAACTCGATCTATCCGACCCTTCCTGACAATATCCTTGAGAAATGCTTGCATAAGCTCAAGATCATTCTTTATCAGTCTCATGTTATCTGGGAGTGCTGCCACGGGCCCAATTTTCCTTGCAAGCAATGGTCTAGCGTACTTCAGTGTCTCTACTGCCATAGCTATGCCAATCTTTTTTATGACAAGCAAAAGAGCAGCCTCTGCCATTTCTTTGTGTACGGCTTTACGTCAGTATACCAGCAAATGCAATTGGAAATATCAGTGTTCAATGTTGAATACCAACGCCATCCTTGTACATTGAGTCTACATAAAGAAAACAATTATTTTGTTAATTACCAGAAATCCTAGTGAGATAACTTTCGTGATGTCAGGCGGCATAACTGATTTTTTATTATCATTCCATTGCTTTACAAGGATGTTCGATATGTTGGTTTGCATTGATATTTGATATGTAAAGCTAGCTTGACCGCACAGAGCCGTTGTGGTTTGCCAGATAACGAAATAGAGGTGTGAGTGTGCTAGTGTGTGATGGTTGCAAGGTTTTGGATCCCAAGTGGACATTTTTTCTCAAAGGGGCACCGGAATTTGCGGTTACCAGGTAACCGCGAAATACCGGAAAAAATTCGGACGAAATTTGAAATTAAATTTTGAATTCAAATTTTTTGAGGTCGATATAGATAGGGGTTTAACTTCAAAAGATATCACCTAGTTGCTGCCACTAGGCCACGACCACTCATGTTAATATAGAAGAGATGGCGTGTATTTAACTATACCTTTAGCGTTTGAATTCAAAAATTTCAAAATTTTCGAGATTTTTTGCCCGGTATGAGTGTTTCTCGAGGGGGGGGGGGGGCGATAAACGCGGTAACCGGGTGAGATTGCGAAATTTCGTTTGGTTACCAAAACAGTGGATGGTTGACAGGCATAATAAAATAAGTAAACCCCCCAAATTTCCCTCTTCTAATCCAAGCACTCACCAGGCCGGGCCGCATCCCTTTGTCAGAAAAGACAACTGTGCACTCCAAGAAACATTTGGCACCTTTTATTTTTTGCACAATAGCTACTTGTAAGTTGCCTGCAAATCAAATTTGTGTCTTTCAATTTTGGAAGGAATGAAAAGGTCGTCAAAGAGGAAGCGGTCACCGGCTCGCTCGAGAAGACCTCTAGTTCTATCTAAGGGTGGCGGACGACCCCACTATCTATCTTTGAGTGGCAGGCTACCGCATTATATATCTTATGGGTGTTGGGGGTGAGGGTGCAGGTTGCCGGAGAAAGTGGTGCATGGCTGGGGCCTGCGATTGCATGTCGGTGAGCGCGGTGAGGCTGGCGCGGGAATGCCGCCGGCTGCGGGCGGCGGCAGTAGGTGGTTAGGCCTGTGGTTGCTTGGTGGTTCAGAGATAGAAGATGAACAATGATCCGTTTTCGGAGGTTGACGAAGCCCATCGGGCCAACCATCTTGCATCCGATGGCTAATAATGCCTGGACTGACCCAAATTGCATTTGCAGTCACCTGACGTCTTGCCAATCCCTTTTTTTGAAAACAACGAGCCACCTCTTCGATTTTCATTAAAGAAACCATCAACACCAGTCATACAAAATTAAAGGTTCAAAACTGAAAACGCAAGCCGTACCGTGTTGTTTTTTTCTATAGTCTAAAGCGGGGAGAAACCCCCTTTTTGTGATGAAAACGCAAAGAAACAAAAAATCTGGATCATACAAGGCATTTGGCACCTATTCCCACCATTGTGAGGGTGCCGCCGAATCGAAAGAGGAAAAAAGAAAGAAAGATCCAGATCACCTACTTGCTTGCCACGATGCCAAATTGCGCTAAGCAATCATATTTTCCCCATACAGCCGAGCAGCAATCTGCGATTCAGGCTTTAACTGCCAAGAACATCCAAAGTTCAGTTTTACAACTGTTATAAGAACCCATACAAGCTGTGCAAGTGATACAACAACGCGCATGGGAGCATCAGAAAACAAAGCTGGAAATACATGCGAGCAAGCAAACCTTCGCATGCAAAGTGTATACTTGTCCCCAGTGGCCGGCCGCCCGCACGCTCCGATCGATACCAGCGACAAGACGAACAACAGCGCACACTTGACGGCAGGACGGAGAAGAGGAGCAGGAGCGGCCTGGCACTGTTGCCGTCGCGGGATCTACCCTCGCCCGAGTCGCTCGCCGGTGCCAAGCGGGCAGTCCTCGGTGCCAACGTTGGCTGCCGCCCGCGGGCATAATAAGCATCGACTTGGGCGGAACCCCCAAAGCCGTTGCCGGGCTGATAAGATGACACTGAGCGGAAGATTTTAGCCATAGCGGACAAGTCGAGGGGCAAAGTTATTTAAATATTTTATTTATAAATTTAAATATCAGAACAAATTTTATGTGCTCGTGCGAAGGTTTTGGATTTCGTTTTTTTGTTTTTGACCCCAACGAATCGGACGAATTTTGTGAGCCTTAATTTAAAATTCAAAAAACTTAAAAGTAACTCTCTACTAATATAATAGGATGTATCCTTTTTTACAAATAAAGACCCAAATAGCATCCTATATCTGATTATTATCAACAGATAATTGGGCGCGGAACTACCAATGAAAACAAAATTACATTAAAAATCATACCAGCGCGCCTTTTTAGTTGTACGTCGCTAGTCAAAGATTAAAAATTCAATTGATCAATCAACAACAGAAGAATGCTTGCCATACCAGACTTTAAAGACCACAATAATCACTAGCTCCTTAAGATGAGATCTATAAATCTGTAAACCAACATCGGTTGGAGCATCATCCCATGCAATACAGGCTTGCACTCGACCACCATCCTTTTAGAGGGTTTGGATGGATCGGACCAGAAACAACAATCAAATGATGTCGAATTCGCGTCACCAAATAACCAACAAATAGCCATCCTTGATAGATACATCAATTGGCCACAGATATTGGGACACAAACTCTCACAGCCCATTCGTCGGGGCCGTATGAGATGCCGTTGAGGTAGGGAGAGAGCAAAGAGACCTTATTCCACTAGTCATTGCAACAACCACCTTGTCGATGTCATCACGGAAACAAAAACCTAAAGAAAAGAAAACAAGATAGACGGGTCCCCACTCCTCTTGCTGTCGACGAGGACGCCAGACGAGGAGGGGGAGGGAAACCGAGGCTGTGATGTGTAGGGAAGCTAAGGCGGCGGGTAGGGTTGGGAGTCACCGGTGAGACATGTCGGGCGTCCAACTCTCTCTCTCTCTCTCTCTCTCATCTTATCTTATTTACATGCTACTATTTGAATGAGCATGTATTTTTTTTCCAGAATTAGCTAGACCCAGATTACTTAATTTCGTAGCCTAAATGAAACGGAAAAAATATTAGAATGAAACTGAAAAGCACCCTAAAGAAACCCATTATGATAATCTAACTTCATATTTTAATGGAAAGAGGGGGGGGGGCTTTGGCCCTCCTGATGATCTGAAATCCAATTTGGCCCTCTCGATGATCTGAAATCGACGAGCATATGGGATCATAACTGGATATCCAAGGTGGGATCGCTAAGGCCAATTCTGTCTTTGGTCCAAAGCCCGCCTGAAGTTGTCTCCGAGCTACTACTCCCAACAACTGGCTCCTGGAACGATGATCTTGTTAGATCAGTTTTCTTGCCAACTGATGCGGAGGCAATCTTGAGAATCCCATTATGCACAAGCAATGTAGACGACTTTTGGGCATGGCATCCGGAGAAGAAGGGACGGTTCTCGGTGAGCTCGGCTTATAAGTTCAAGATCAAAACGGAAATTACCATAGAGAACTGGCTCGAAGGCAGGAGTTGGTCCTCGAGCAATGATAGAGAGGAGCACGAGTGGACCTCACTTTGGTCCCTGACAGAACCATCCAAAGTTATGGTTTTCCTGACGGTACCATCCAATGATAGAGAGGAGCACTGTGACTGTCGTGGGATCTACCCTCGCCCGAGTCGCTCGCCGGTGCCAAGCGGGCGGTCCTCGGTGCCAACGTTTGCTGCCGCCCGCGGGCATAATAAGCATCGACTTGGGCGGAACCCCCAAAGCCGTTGCCGGGCTGATAAGATGACACTGAGCAGAAGATTTTAGCCATAGCGGACAAGTCGAGGGACAAAGTTATTTAATTTTTTTATTTATAAATTTAAATATAAGAACAAATTTTATGTGCTCGTGGGAAGGTTTTGGATTTCGTTTTATTTGTTTTTGACCCGAACGAATCAGACGAATTTTGTGAGCCTTAATTTAAAATTCAAAAAAACTTAAAAGTAACTCTCTACTAATATAATAGGATGTATACTTTTTTTACAAATAAAGACCCAAAGAGCATCCTATATCTGATTAATATCAATAGATAATTGGACGCGGAACTACCAATAAAAGCAAAATTACATTAAAAATCACACTAGCCTTTTTAATTGTACGTCGCTATTAAAAGATTGAAAATTCAATTGATCAATCAACAATAAAAGAATGCTTGCCATACCAGACTTTAAAGAGCACAATAGTCACTAGCCCCTTGAGACGAGATCTATAAATCTGTAAACCAACATCGGTTGGAGCATCATCCCATGCAATACAGGCTTGCACTCCATCACCATCCTTTCAGAGGGGTTGGATGGATAGGACCAGAAACAACATTCAAAAAATGTCGAATTCCGGTCACCAAAATACCAGCCAATAGCCATCCTTGATAGATACACCAATTGGCCACATATATTGGGACACAAACTCTCACGGCCCATTCGTCGGCCAAATTACGAGCCAATTGTCATCCTTGATAGATACACCAATTACCTTTTTTTTAAATCTACAGTACCAAATTACCGACGCAGGTCATCTCTTGTCCAATTTGATTTATGCCAAAATCACTAGTTGAAGAGTACTTGTTGCGAAGATCACTCCAACTCCCTGAAGCTGTGACAATTCGCGCTCTGCATGTGCACCACTTGTCGCAACCTGGAAGTTTTCCATTTTTCATAGATCCGTTTATTCAAAACGTTTTATCTCTTAAACCGTGCGTCCAAATCTCAAACCGCTTCCGCCGTTGGATTGCTCGCGTTGAGATCTTCAAAACTAGATCCCATGTTGATAGATTTTGACGAACTTTTTTTTCATGAAAAAAGGACGAAAAAACCCGGACGAAAAACCCAAACCGGGAGAACGGTTTTTTTTCCTTTCCAAAAGAGGCACGCCCGTGCTTCTCACGAAATCACAACTGTGCCTCTCGCGGAACTAAATCCGTGACTCTCGCGAAAGGAAAAAAAAAGAGAAAACGTGTTTTTTTTCGTTTCCGATGAGGCACGGCTGTGACTCTCGCGAAAGCACAACCGTAACTCTCATGGAGGCAAAACCGTGACTCTCGCGAAAGAAAAAAACAGAAAGTGCATTTTTTTCCCGTTTCCGAGAGGCACGGCCGTGACTCTCGCGAAAGCACAACCGTGCCTCTTACCGAAGCAAAACCATGACTATCACGAAAGAAAAGAAAACAGAAAACGCGTTTTTTTCCGTTTCTGAGAGGCACGACCGTGACTCTCGTGAAAGCACAACCGTGTCTCTCGCGGAAGCAAAACCGCAAAAAAACAGAAAACGCGTTTTTTTTGTTTCCGAGAGGCACGGCCGTGACTTTCGCGAAAGCACAACCGTGCCTCTCGCAAAAGGAAAAAACAACAGAAAACATGTTTTTTAGAGGCGTGGCCGTGACTCTGGCGAAAGCACAACCGTGCCTCTCGCATAAGCAAAACTGTAACACTCACGAAAGAAAAAAAAGAAAAAGTGTTTTTTTGCAAAAAAATGATTTTTTTTGTTGTTGAAAAGTTAGGGAAGACCGGTGAAAAACCAAAACAACGAAAAAAAACCAAGAAAAAACGTTAAAAAAGCCGAAAACGCATGCGGAAAATAAAAAAGCAAAATTCGAAGGGAGCGCCCAGAGTGCGACACGTGGCGAATGGCTAAGAGCGCGTCAAGTGGTGCTGATCGTTGCGAGGCTCCCAAAGGAGCGCTCGTTAATTAGTTGCTCTCGATTTATGCCACCACCTCTTCGGTGTCTCGGGCCCGTATTACAACTAAGTAGCGGGCCTAAGCATATACAAAAGCCCACGATCGGCTGGGCTGCAAATCCAAAATCACTAATTGAGGAGCGCTCCCCGCAACTATTAGTCGGGGAGCGCTCCCCGCGCGTCAAGTGCCACGCGCGTAGCGGTCCTGAGACTTTTCCCACCCGCTGCGTGCGCGACACTTGGCGCGTGCACGGCTTCTCCCGTGATTTCTGGTTTCTGGTTTCCCTTTATGGTTTTTCCTTTTTACACTTTAGTCCTTATACTTCTAATGTTTTGTAATACCTTTTGATCTATTTTGAGATTTGTTTCTCTCTGGTGTGGGCGTTCCCTCGTCGCGCACTGTTCTTTCTTTGCCGTCGTCTCCGTCCGTCGCCGCCGCTGCTCTTGTGTCGTGGTTACGGCGGCAGCTGTTCCGGCCGCCGCGCTTGTTGCCTGCTCTTACGGCGGTCCTTCTGTAGCGTCGAGCGTGCTTCCCCCTTGGCGATATCGTTGTTCCCTACTGGTTGCCTTCGTGGGTTCCCTGTTTCCCTTGATCCTTTCTCTTTTTGTTCCTATTATATTTCCGGGATATGGAGATTTATGGGGTAGTTACGGGTGGGGACTACCAACACTATCAGATGTCAAGTTTCAACTTGGTTTTGTGGGATTAGTTCTTGATAACCATTGTGTTCCTTGCAGTTATCGCTTGTCCTTTTTGCCATATGCCTGGTGGCCCGTGTTCTTCTGTTGATTCTTCTGTAGATGGGTTCAGTGTGGTCCTAGATCGGCGTTGTTGGAGGCGTGTTGTAAAAAAATCATTTTATAGTTGTTCAATTTTTTGCACACACGCTTATTTCTTTTGGTGCTGCTCATGTTGTCTCCACGACAGATGGGCCTCCACGTGGCCACTGCGAGCAGCTCAGGCAAGGGGGCCTTTGGTCCCGGTTGGTGACATGAACCGGGACCAAAAGGCTTCCACGTGTCAGCAGCTGAGGTTTTTCTTTTTTTAAAAAAAAAGTGGCTGGTTTAGGGGTTTTGGGGGTTAATTTTAGGTTGTTATTAGCTAGCTAATAGAGAGAAGTGTCCTCTCTTATACTGCTATGTTCATTTCACCCGCTGATATATAATAACTCATGCATGCTCGCATCATACATCATCATATATAATAACAAGTCCTACTAATCATGCATCATCATACAACTTCTACTCGTTATTAATAACAAGTCATACGATCATCCTCCTCATAGTCATCGAACCCAACCCTACATAATTGTTCTTAGCACATGGTCACCAGTATCAGGTAGGACCAAAACACCCTTAAGGTAAAATAGCATAAAACAATATAGACCCTGACTCTCCATTATGAAGAATGAAGATCATCCTGTCTCCAATTCTTGCGCTTCGCCTCCTTTTGCTTGCAAGAAGCTCCTTACCACTGTCCATACATTTTTTCCATTCTTTGATTGTCATGTCTCCACTTCTTTTAGAAATCCGGTATGGACAATTGAGATTCGTAGGACGACCTGGTTGTATGTTCAAAACATCAAGGCGACCGTGCGTATACACCAGATGAGGCACACAATCATTCGGGATTATCTGTTGAAAAACATAGTAATAACTTCGTAGTTAGCAATGATGTACTAGTTTTAGAAGTACTTAAAAAGATGCAGGGATGTCGTAATAGTAAAAAACCTTACCAGGGTATCTCCATGGTAGTTACCATAGTTCAACACGTGCACTAGTGGCACATATTGACCATAATGTTGAGGAGTTCGATTGTAGAAATTGTAATTCTTAAGATCAGTACAAAATACGACAAGATGATTTTTCTCCTTATAAGTTAATTCGAAGCCATCGGTGTAGTGGGTTTTGTCTACCATTTTTCGCACATTCTTTGAAGAATGAAAATAAGCTGTCAATGAAAACAAGCTGTCAACTATTTTGAAATAAACAATATAAATTACTTAATAACTATGTTAAGCTCACATGGGGGAAGAATTGGAGGTGTGTCCACAAGGACCCAAATGCCCATATTGTCTTGCTGGATTTTAGGATCACCAAGATCCATGGTGACAAGCATACCCTCATCAAAACCATACATCTTGCAAAGTGCTTCCCAATTTTTGCAATCAAAATGGGTTACACTCTCAGCATTACTTGAAAATCCACACCATGATGGGTCCTTAGGAGAATTATTTTGGTTTCCATACTTTCATGGTCTTCAAAATCCATCCTCTCCAAGACATAGCGTCTTGCATAGCATGGGATAAGCTAGTCGAATTGGAAAAGATGAAAAATACACGTTAAAATAGTTGAAGTCGTGCTTAATTACGAAAAAACTATTGTTGTCGTTGTGTACCGTATGAACATCGAAGGTCTCCCCGAGCTTAATGCTGAAGCGCCGATCTTCGTCCAGCTCAATGAACCTGTCACACATACCTCGGTCGTCGTGGCACCAGTCGCACTCCCCCGGACGGTTTTCGTCGTTCGAGTACGACATTTACGGCCTAAGTTCATAATTCAAATATTAAATATATGTACTAAAAAACCTAAATTACATCATTATTATTAATCACGGGTTGACTATCGGTGATGGTACGTAGCTTCTCCTTTCATTCCCGAGTGCATTATTACAACAAATTGTCTAGCACACGGGAATGAAGGAGAAGCTACCCCCACGACGGCGTGGATGATGGAGGGGGCTCCTAGATTTCTGCATAGAGTGCTCTTCAATTTTAGCATTCAAAGTAGGAGTACTTTTCCAATATGAGCATTCAATAAGCAAAACCAAATCGTAAAATAAAGTAGTATTCAAATTAGCATGCATTCAATTATAACTAAAAGTACATCATATCTTGTGTCCGTACATCGTCGAATACTCCTCGAATACTATCATACATATAGCATCGCTAATTAATACAGCTAGAACCGTAGCGCCCGATGGGTATCGTCGCGGGCGGTGGACACCCAAAGATAATGAACGATCACAGGATCATAGCTCCAGTGAGATCCCTGAAGAATCTGCCAGGTATTGTCGAACCTGACCTCCAACGCAACCATGTAGCGACGGACGTGCTCGTCCTCCTCGCTGACACGGTGACGTACCACCTCCGCGGTGTCCGGAAGCCTCGGCACCGTCACTGGCCCACGCGACCGCCACCAAACAAGGATCGGGTCAACAACGGGCTGCCTCCTCACCAACCTACGTCCCCCAGAAGGTAGCACGTCCCAATACCAGCCCGGCGGAGCCCAGTCCCGAACATGGCCCTGATCAAGCTGGCCTCCACCACCGCCGAGTCGACGACGACGAGGATGCGGGATAGGCATCGTCGATGTCGATGCGGGAACTACTTCTATATATAGTTAAATAAAGTAGTTTTATTAATTAAATTAACTAGTTCAACTACTAAGCACTTACTATAAATAAATAAAGTAGTACTTATTAAAAATAAACTACTTCTATATATAGTAAAATAAATTGGTTTATTAAATCAACTAGCTATTTCAACTATATATGAAGCACTTACTATAAATAAAATAAAGTACTACTTACTAAAAATAAACTAGTTTAACTATAGTTTTATTATTTTTCTAACTAATTTTCCTATACATACACAATAAATTGACAAAAAATATACTATGAACAAAAAAATCAATAAAATTCTATGAACTAAATTGGAACAGAAAAAATCATAAAAATTCTATGAACAGAAAAAAATCATAAAAAAATTTGACATCTAAATTACAACAGAAAAAATCATAAAAAAATCTAACACAATATGAACAAATTAATTACACAATATGAAAAAAATCTAACAGAAAAATCTATGAACTACACATCTAACAAAAAAATCATTAAAATTCTATGTACAAAATTAGAATAGTAAAAAATCATAAAAATTCTATGAACAGAAAAAAATCATAAAATTTTGACATCTAAATTACTTGCACAATATGAAAAATTGACATCTAAATTACAACAGAAACAAATCATAAAAAATTGACATCTAAATTACAACAGAAAAAATCATAAAACAATCTAACACAAACTTTTGGCAAACAGAGCTCAAAAGATCATCACTTCTATTATCCACCAAAACCAGTATGGTTTTATAAAAGGCAAAAATATTCAAGACTGTCTAGGATATGCTTTTGAATACCTCCATTTATGCCACCAATCAAAAACCTATCATCATTTTAAAGATTGATTTTGAAAAAGCTTTTGACAAGATTGAGTATATGACAATTATTGCTATGTTAAAGGCTAAAGGTTTTGGACCTAGATGGATCAATTGGGTTAATAACATTCTTCAATCTGCTTCTACTTCTGTTCTGCTTAATGGAGTGGCTGGAAAAAAGATTATTTGCAAGAGAGGCGTCAGACAAGGGGATCCACATCCCCCATTACTATATATCATCACTGCTGATCTACTTCAATCTATGGTCAATGCTGCTTGGGCCAATGGAGAAATGTCTCTTCTGTTCTACTTCTGTTCTACTTCTGTTCTCTCTCTCTCTCTCTCCCGTTCTAACATAACTGGGAATGTCGTAATAACATTTAGCACATAAAAACTAGATCAAATAGGAACACTGAACAACAAGTACTAGAGTAAGACATCTTTATAACAATGAAAAGCATCGACCAAACAGCTTGCATTCGCTTGTCTAAATTTTCTAAAACAAACACTTGACGATTGGCCCTAATCATCGATAGTAACATATCTCAAAGGTTACAAGGCCTCTAGTTGACACTTTCATGTGTACGGGGAAGATCTGCATGTCCACCAACAAAATATAGTAAAATTCATGGTTACTACTGATTTGCCTCTATTCAGTTGGTTTTGTTATTCATGTATAGTAATATTTCTTTTTTAGCGTTGTAACATTGACAGGAGAAAAGGGGACTCTGACATTATAACCCATGAAATGAACAAAGGAAGGAGAGAGAAAGGAGGACAGTTGTTGAAGTTTGAGCAATACACAACCTGCATCTTGCACCCGGTGTTTGTGCCCCTTGAGTGATCGTTGAAACTAACAAGACCATAGATTTCATGGCCTATTGGCTCGTCTATACATCTCACTATTACAACTTTTAAATAAAAACAGTAGCAATAATAAACATCTTCACCAATGAAAGAAAGCATCAATCAAACATGGATGCATATATAAGTTTCTACTAAGCTTTGATGTTCTGAATCTTGTGAATGATCCATTGTATCTCAAAAAATGGCAAAGTCAGTGCCAAATTCAACCACCCTACTAAAACATGACTTTCTCATGAAACATCTCCTTTTCTAACATAACTAGGCATGTCGTAATAACATTTAGCACACAATAACTAGATCAAGTGGGAACACTGAACAACAAGTAGCAATAATAAACATCTTCACCAATGAAAGAAAGCATCAATCAAACATGCATGCATATATAAGTTTCCAGTAAGCGTTCATGTTCTGAATATTGTGAATGATCCATTGTATCTAAAACAAAAAAGGGCAAAGTTAGTGCCAAATTCAACCACTCTACTAAAACATGACATTCTCATGAAACATCTCCTGTTCTAACATAACTGGGCATGTCGTAATAAAATTTAGCACACAAAAACTATATCAAATGGGAACACTGAACAACAAGTACTATGGATAAATCATGCACATCAAGAATTTGTACTATGGATACATCAGCCTAATTAGGTGCTGAAATAAAATGAAATGAGTATGTGAACTAAAGAGAAGTCAATTGGATCATGCACATTTCATCATCTTGCAGAGAGTAGTTAACTGTGAATTTGTAAGTACAACCACCACATTAAGCATGAACATAACATGTTCGGACTTGGGCACAAGGAAAAAGTAGAGCAAGGATAATAGAGCATGTAGCACTAGAGCGTGGAAGGAAATGACTTGCCCTGAACTTGACCAAGTAGTTCAGTGGCAAACAGAGCATGTGGGACTGCCCCTAAGGCACAACACGAGCTGTAATAATATCAAAGTAGTAGGAGTACAACAAGTATGCGGCTACCTGTACTTGGCGTTAAGCTTGCTAGCGGCCAGGTGATACCGGGCGATGGACGTCGTAGGCAAAACAACTAGAGGGAACATGAGGGAGTTGGGCTGGCCGGGGAATTGCTACCTCAAGCAAAGGGTGGCAAGATCGGTCCTCTATCACAGACAGCAGGTTGTGGACGCTCATAATGGACACGCAAAAAGTGAATCTCGGAGGCCCCGGAGGATGAGAAATTTTTCAGCTTGCATACTTAGGACTTCGGCATGCAATTCATTGGCTAGTCAAGTTTTTTTCTTAAAGATGTTCTGGGCCAACAACTATGGCATTCAACATTATTTGTATTAATTATATTTATCTCAAGGAGTAGCATAGCAGCACTAAACATAAATAATGTAAAACCGAGATGGGATACCAGCAATACAAATCATTCCCATGCATTATTACAAACCCCATCCACAGTGTTTTTAAAAGCACAAATAACGAAAGCAAAGCAATAGTTGAAAAGGATATATGGCACCTTAATAGACGATGCTAACTACAAACACTATCCACGAAAGAGAAGACTCGTGCCACTCCAGATCTGCAACAACAGAATGAAATTTCATCGACTCTAAAAGCTAGAATTATATGGTAGTACAAAGTACAAACTAAACAAACAAAAAGGTCATGTGCCTGCTACTTGCCCACTGGTCTGCATCTGCATCTCACTAAAAATAGAACAACCTTAGTAAGCAACATTTACAAATCTGTCCGAGGAAACATTGCAAATGTTGACTCCAAAAGTAACCCACTGTAAATGCCCACTGCTTAGTTTTCATAATAAAAAAAGAGCAGTATATGTATATAATTAGTTTGTGAATTATGGTTCAAATAGAAACAAGGAAGTACTAGTATAACTACCGTTATGCAAGTAGCCTGCTTATCAATTAAAAAGTAATAGTACATTGGAAAGGTAGAACTGCCGTTATGTGATCCAACTGTACAGGTCAGATGACAAAACTTGCTAAAATTAACTTTCTGAACACAAAGAAAGTTGTATTCTTGTGAAAAACACTACAATAGAAGTTCACATACATATGCTTCTACAAAAGATTGTGGTAGTGCTACTCGCGTAATCACAAATCACCCAAGTCTTGAATGTTTTGATGAACCAAAGAAGAAGGGCGTGTGCGACCATGAGTTGAAACAACATCTCAGAACTGGTGAAACAATGCGTACATTCTTGGGAAATCTCTACTAATCTGACAGAACCAAGAGAATCTATAATCACATTTAGCACGCGGAAAGGAAAGCCAAGTAGGAACACCGATGATACAGATTGGGGGGGGGGGGGGGGGCATATATTTCTGTTTAGCTATCCTGACACAGATTGGTAAATGCTTCTACAAACCAGCCTACTAGCCGCAATACTAACCTGATTAATTGTTGTTGTTTAAGATGCTTTAATACGGTCAACTAAAACAACCCTTCACACTCACACAAGAAGCTAGCTACTCTCTGATCTTTCCAAATGTAATCTTCAAAGCCAATAGTCAAGTGCAACACCCTTTTTTTCTTCTGAGAGCCAACAATTTCGTTGAACATTCTATGCTACAGCCTACATGTCTGATGCAAAACAAATATATCCTATGATAGAGACAAACGTTACCATAAATTTTTGAATATTAAGAACTAAAGGACGAAAGCTTATCCAGTAACCACATCTTAGCTTTTCAGGACAACCATGTATCTAGAACCACACACAGTCTGTCATAAAACATGCTCAGATATGAAGTAAAAAACTACAGAGGAATTCATTCAAGCGATGTAGGTCAAATAAAATTATAAAAGTACTATTGAAAAATATTTTACCTCTCGTCAAATATCCCTTGCCACCCAATCAAATAAAAGGATAGCTCTTATAGAATCTAGCACATCAATGCGGCATGCTCACTAGCTTAGCACGTAAGTTGTATATTCGAACTCTAAATATCTAATAAACAGAATATGAGTATAGGTCCAGAAGCAGAACTCAACAGTAGTAGTTCAGTCAGTTAGATGGTATAATATTACTATACTAATTAATGTAATAGATGTCAGTTTTACATGTATAAAGCACTTATTTCACAGATCACGAGCTGAAAACAGAAGGCCTCTCATGTAACTACCTTTTGGAGTTAGTTATGTTTTCTGGTCGCAGGCTTAGTGTTCGCTCTGTTTTCTAGTTTTAGACAAAAAGCAGAAAAGTTGGGGAAGTTTGAGCAGCACAAAACCATCTTCTTACACCACGTATTTGTGATCTTTGAAACCTTAGCTTAGGAGGAGCATTTAATGATTTTTTTATGAAGTTTGATCATTCGTGGGCATCGCTCAACATCAGCCTTGCATTGGCTGAGTGTGAGACAAATATACAGAGTGCTTCTTTTTGAAATCAGATAATGATGTGTCACTAAAACTCTGCCAACCATCTGCACACCAAAAAGAGAAGGTGTGAAATAACAACCTAAGAAGTGGTGTATGTGAGAACAGAAGTTCAAAACTGAAATATTACATATTATATCATATATTGGTAGAATAATAGCGTTTTAGGCCAATCCTTCTTGCATAAATATTTGAATAAATCTTTTCTTGCTATCTTGAAGATCCAACAATATATCATGAAGATTGATAACTCCATCAGCTATTTATTAACTGAAAGATGTAACTAAGCTACGTGCATGAAAAAAAACTTGGATTCAGTGTTAATATACACAACTCTACACTTTAAACCCCCATATCATTCTAGTGAAGTTGCTAACAGTGCAAGCTTCATACAATACTATAGAATGTTTAAAACTTTTAACAGATGTAATACAGAAAAAGTGTATAATAAAAAAAAATTACTCTGGACAGAGTAAGTGGCTTTAATTTGACATGTCAGTTTAACTAGCATAGTACTTGGGATTCACTACGGAGGAAAAACTGTCTAGTGAGCCACACAATATGTCCCGGGACTAAACATGATTAACAAAGCATGCAAAAATAATGTATTTTTATAACAAGAAAAAAAATTAGACTAATTAACAGGCCACAATGCAGCAATCAGCCCACAAAAAACTCATAGTATAATGCCAAAATAAATAAATTAGACAAGGTCCACTTCTTCTACATATCTATGGTTGCATGACCATGTAGTTAAATTTCCAGTAACACATGATACCTGACACTTTGTACACCATAGAAGTTAATACAAGCATCTGTGTCTTGGCACCTCCAAAGGGCCCAATGAGGCGGTGTTGAATGTTCTATTTTGTAAATATGCTATCATGTGTTTTACTTGCCCTAAAACTGGGTTATCACAAGCAATAAGAAGTGATTCATTAGTAGGCTTTCTATTATCTGCTTGAACCTTGAACTAGAGTTGTCGTGGTTGATTCATGCATGATAGGGTGAGAGTCTTGAGAGTGTTTAGAAAAAATGGCAACTATAGGTCACAAATGGCCATGCTTTTTTTACTTTTCAAGCATAGTCTAATAAGGAAATAATTAGAATACATCCACAAAGCAAGTTATGAACCATACATCCAATCAGTATAGTAAACTTACAAGGAATATAGCAGCCTTCCTAATGTGCTTCAATTCTTCCTTGGAAGAACATTCATATAGTTTTGGACCGAAATATGAATGGCATACAAAACTTCCACAGCCCCTTTGAGGTCATTAAAACTGCTCTGACCAATAATCCTGAAAGTCTCATTTAAGAGGTCATGTACCTATAGAGATCAACAGCAGCAATCAATAGCAGCAAAGAAAGTGACACAATCAGCAAAGCATTAGAGCGCTCTCCTCTCTTTCATTTTCTCATCCCCAAAAAATCTACATCATCTTCTCCATGCCAAAATTTGCACGCATTCTAGACCAAATTTTCCCTTCACAAGATTTTGAAACCAAATACAACATAAGTGGTGACTACTCGCAAAGGAATGTGATTCACTACTAGGAACGTTGTACCAGCACTGGTGTGGTTGCTTCATTTTCAGAAGATGAGCAAGAACATCAAAATAAAAGTATGGTAAAGTATCCTTTTTTTTTGCTTTAAAGATGAGCTTTTTAGAAACCCAAATCAAATCAATATAACCATTTCTTCTAAACTGAGCCAGAAACCAAATGCAGCATGAAACAAAGAAGAACATATGAGCACGTCATTATTTCCTACTTACAACGGCAAATATAAACCGAACATACAAAACATCCTGCAAATTCTGTAAATAAAGTTGCACTTTCTAGAATAAAAATTTATTCTCACCAGTCAAGAATCAAACCAAAATGTTATGATCTTGCATAGATTAGCACAATAAAATAAAATAGTCCATTGTAGCTCGGAACCAACAACTGCAACTGCAATTCCAAAATCAAAATCTCTTGATAAATGCAACATTCCAGAAGCAAGACAACCTACAACAAGGAATGTATACCTCCCGACAGAAGTGTCATGCACCCGTCTCTTACAACTATGATCCACAATGTTTCACTAGAGATCAAAGCAAGGAACAATCATCTACATCTACGAAAACAAAAGCAACGCAAAAGCGGAACCAACCCTTCAAACGAACAATCAAACAAGAAAAATCATAGTCCACTGCGCCTCTAGTTCCCTTCAAGTGATTTCTTGACTCATCAGTGTTACCAATAACGACCCTAACAGCGTCAGTGTTCTTCCTTCAGTTATTTGTAGGTTCGGCTTTCTAATAAGGCAATGACAGTTAGCAATAACCCTAGCAGCATCACTGTTCTTTCTTCAATTATTCATAGGTTCAGTTTTCATTTTTCGCCTATTAAATAGTTTGGCGACATGTCATTTGTGTGTGAATGTGTGTGTGTGGGCCTCATAAACACAGCGTCAGTCAGGTGCTGATGCAAACATGGTTTTTCCACGAGCATTCGCTTGAGTTTGCTCCTCTGAATTTTCTGAAATGAACACATGTCACCTGGTAATTCATTCTCGACAGGAGTATAGCCCAAAACTGAAAGATTAAACATTAAATCATATAGATAAGTACAAGGTGAATTATAATAACCTTTGGTGCCAAGCATTATTGCCTAAAATATTTGAGGAAAGCTTTTCTGACCTATCTTAATCATCCTACAATATATTATAAAGTTTCATCACTGCAGATCCTTTTTAAATTACAGGCTTGTCACTTGAGAGTAGTAAGCTAAAACTAAGCTCCCTTCATAGAGGGAACCTGTTTTGGTGTAAATATACACAACTCTAGAGTTTACGCCCTCGTAACATTAAGTCCCTAACAGTGCAAACTTCAGAAAAACTTGCAATGTTTAAAACTTTCAACAAACGTAATACAGACTAATTGTACAATAAAATAATAAATTACTCAGGAGATAGAAAGAAAGTGGCTTTAATTTGACGTAAATATCAGTGTACCATAGTAGTGGTTGGGATTCATTCCAGACTGAACATGAGCTTAGTATAGTAGGAAACGGTGGACTAACTTGTCTCAAAACAGCAGTCAACCCACAACAAACTCAGTAATACAGTCAGAGGAAACAAAGTTAGACAAGGCACACTTGTACTGCATCTCTGTTGTTTCATGTTCATGTATTGGTTAAAATATTCAGAAATGCATGAAAAAGTCAACACTGCATATATATACACCATAAAAGATTCATACGAACACCTGCATCTTGCCGCTTCCCAAGGTCCCGATGACGGTCGGTCCGGCAATTTCCTGCCCGCACCTCAGCTTCCATGTGTCGATTAGATGCATCACCAGGTCAAATAAAAACGCATCAGTTTGAGTGGCGCCATCCATGCATGCCAAGATTTGCTTGAAGAAAGTTACTCCTTTTGTCCCATAATGTAGAACGTTTTTTGACACTAGTGTGTTGTAAAACAAAACATGTTACATTATGGGACAGAGGGTGTAGATCAAGAAAGAGTGTGCTCTTGCCGTAGGGAGGGTGGGCCAACCGATGAGGCTGAGATCTTGTGCAAGTGCTAGGCGGCGGCGGCCACAGGCATGGCCGGGGTGCCGAAGAGACGGCTAGACGGTCCTCATGCTAAGGGCCACCATCCGCTGGGCATGAGCAGGACACGGCGCGGGCCAGTCTTGCCGCGCACCCGACCACTCCGCTCGACGACAGAGCTTCTCTTGGCGCCATGCTGGCCGGACGCTTGCATCATCGGAATGGCGTGGCGCGGCCTTCGGTTGACTGTCGCTCAATGCCAGAGATATAGAGGAAGCGAGGCTCTGGATTGAGGAGAAAGGAGGTGGGGCGGGTCAGCTCTAGGGCAAGGGGCTGCCATTTATGGAGAGATCGCGTATGTGCTTGGTCAGGGATAAGCAAGCGGGGAACGCGGAGAGACGTCGGATGGGATACCGATCCGCGTGAGGGGAGGCGGCAGCCAGTGGATCGCGGCGGGTTGGATCGAGAAGAACAGGAGGGCGGGCAGGAGTAATGGGGGAGGATGAATTAAATGGTGATCGCCTCGTTTCAAGGTGGAAGACGTACGAGTGAATCGAAGCAGCAGCGAGATTTCATGGGACTAATTCATTCCTTTCCACTTCCACACGATCCATTTTTTCAAGGAGTCGATTTCTCTCCTTGTATGGTTTGTTTTAACTAGTTTCCTACTACTAATAATAATTAGTGGTACTCCCTCAAATAACGCTAGGTAATTTCCATACGTGCGATTTGTATTTGGTTTCCGTTATACTGTATCTTCAAGCTTGCAGATGCTTTACTGGTGCTCGAAAAACGCGCTGACAATAGATAGGCATTTTCATCTTGGGATAATGACCTAGCTCAACACACGATTGCACATCCAACCTCTCTAGCTACCATCCTGAGTAGTAGCTCACTCCAAACCAAGACTGTCGTCTCGTCTCCTAATGGCCAACTTCAACCTCTCTAGCTACCATCACATGTAGCTCACTTCAAACCAAGACTTCACTAGAAACCAGCCACCACGCCACGCCTACATGGCATGAATACTTCATGTTTTTGAGGCCGGACCCCCGGACACACCATTGTGATTTCACGCGTGCACGTGAGAGAGAGTTTATGAGAAAAATCTCGTATCGAAACTGATCTAGCTACCTCATGAGCTACCATGTTGTCTTCACTTAGACAAAACTGAAAAGATACCTCATCGAAATACTGCTGCTCCCTCGCAAAAGAGAAGATACGCCATCTCAAGCTGCCCACACCTCCGCCATAACAACATCATCAATCTTAGAAAAGGAAATCTGCCTATTTTCTTTGCAGTAAGTACGTCTCTGCTCACTTTGAAAAGAAATCCCCTAGATTCGCAAAAAGATAAGCAAGGGTAATGAAAAACTTGTAAGGAATCTGGTTGACTTTATATTACTACCTCAACAGGGCGAGTGCTGGTAAGTTTTTATTCCTGGCCTATCAAATTTACAGCATTGTCCCGTCGTGTGAACCAAATGGCCTTAAAATATGTTAAATGGACTTGAGATCCCATGCAATTAAATTAACAACATGAACAGAACTCTTGATGCAATTAACCAACAACAAAAATGGTCCCATAACACACACAGATTTGCTCAAATTGAATTATGCACACGGTGCAATATATTTTGACCCAAAACCAAGCTGATTATGTCATCAACTACTTAAATAAGCTAATAAAAACATCTGGAGTCTACTACACCGGAGAATTTCATCGGAGAATACTCAAACCAACCCATTCTCAAACCAACCCATTGCTTTAATAACCTAATTCTCAAACCAACCCATCATCGGAGAATTTCATCGCCGTGCACTGATGAAGGTTACCTAGCATATACATTGGCTGATCATCCGATTTATCCAAGTGTTGGTAACGATGCCATTGCGCTACCTACCAACTACTTCCCCTGATCTCAGCAGCAAACAAGCTTTGCACAACCAACTCCAGGTGGCCCTTGAACGTATAAAGTTCCCTCGGCATGTAACAACCATGATTTCCATCCAGGTTTTTTTCTCTTCTGTAGATATGCTCTCCTGTAATAATGTTGAAAGAACCAAGTCAGTTCTCACTAATCAACACAAGACAAAGATGCTGACAAAATAACCAAAAAAATTCCAAGAAATGTACTCCCTCCGTCCGGAAATACTTGTCGGAGAAATGGATAAAATGGATGAACTAAAATACGTCTAGGGAGTAGTTCAATCATTGCCAATTTGCTCGTACAAAAGCAATGAGGCGCTAGAGATTGCTACATACTGAACGGCATATCAAATACCAGACACGAATGGAATAATCAATTCATTATGAGCTCAATTCATTATGAGCCTAGAAATATAAAACTCAACACCATCAGTACAGAATACTATATTAATTTATTCTGATCCTTCAGAAAATATTGCAAATTTGCTAACACATGGCGTACATAGCTCCAAATGACAATCATGAATAACACGCTACTAAAGAGGAGCAAGACCTCATTAGAATTAGTTTTACAAGCTAGTGACAAGAGTTTCGCAACTACAATAGCTTCAATGAACATAATAGACAAATACATAAGGGGCTCTTAGCAGCAAAGAAAATATGTCCATACTCAAGCACACGCTAATCAACCACATTTAATATTTTAAAATACTTGTACCTGCCTGGTACAAAACTGTATGATCTCAAACCAGAGCATCTTATTGGAAAATGCACCTCACTATTTTGGGTGTTTTGCAAGAACATTATGAGATCTAACTGCTACAGGATCACAAACAAAAGTAACATGATTACAAAAGTGATCACAAATTATGATTACGAATTCTTATGTGGCCGTCAACTAAAGCATAATTTAACTCGGAAACTAAGAAAAAATAGTCATGTTTTTCTTCCTTTCTCTTTCACAAGAGGGAGAAGGCCACACGTGTATTTTCTGGAAACAATGCTTTCAGATGTCATATCTTGTCTATGTTGAACAAGCCAACACACATGCAAATGTAGACCCTCCAGGATGCCGGTAAACATACACATTAGCAGAAAGTAAAAACTACTAATTAACACAAGATCACTACATTGACACTAGAGGTTAGCAACAGATTACAGTGCTCATATTTCTATTACATGCAAAAGAATCTGCTACTTAACAAAAGACCCTGATAACAGATGTTATTCATTTAACCGATAGTAATTCCATCATGATAAGTGTCAACAAAGAAACTAACACGGTTTGATCCATTGCGAGGCCTCGATCTCAATGGCAGATGGTATGCACAAGAAAAAGATCCGGAGGATGATGGTGTTACCCTGAGGCACTCAGATTGGACGGAGGGGTTGAGCAGCTTGTCGAGGTGGCCTTGTCAAACATCAACTCATTGTTCATCTTCTTCTCTGCTTCCCCTTGCTCCACTTCTGCAACACATCCACAACACAACAAACAAACTCTATGAGGACATGGGAGAGCAACATGAGATGGATAGAAGGAGGGTGTGGGGTTCAACCTTCTTTTGCCTGCCTAGGGCGAACTTGGAATGCTTGGCGACAGCTGCGGAGCCTGCGAGAGCAAGCAACCAAGAGATAAGGAGAATTGCACTGCTAGCCATACTATTCTCACATAATCAGCAACACGATACATGAGCGTGCTCAGACATCTACAAAACATTCCCATATAACCAGTTCAAGTAAAGCAATGTCATTTTCTAAATTCTAATACGGCCAATCCATTTGAATTGGCAAGCTCGCAGCTCAAAATTCGACGACACAATGCAAAAAAACTAACATGACCATCTATGTTACAGAGATAAGGGGAATTGCTTAGCAGGACCAGCAAACGGCGCATACCTCCCATAGATGCTAGGCGTCACCAAGCAATGCAGACCGTCACCTTGGGGAGCTCCCTGCCTCGCCTGCATATATAAGCATATTTGTGTTAAGTAAAACAAACCCATTTGATATGGAAACTAATGTGCTTAATTAACTACTAGATGGATGTCAAAGTTACTGATCAATGATGTTTGTTATCCAGAAATAGCATACTGTACTGGACTACTGAATGCATTTGGAACTCTGAGTATATGAGGGCGCCCCTTTACTGGGAGGTATGAGATGAACACTATCAAGTTTCGACAATAAACAATCATGATGAAATCCTACCAATGTTGGACCTTAATCCCAGATCAAGATCACAATTCCTACAAAAAGAAATTCATAGTTGACACCGTACGTAGCAATGTCATGTTATAGAAAAGGTAAAAGAATACTCAAAAGCCAGAGAAGCATATCCATGCATCAATCTGCCTTTTTTATTGATGGTTTAGTTTTCTATTACTACATACAAAAGGTAAGATAGTTTTCTTTTAATGACAACAAATCATCAAGGAGAAGAGCTGATTAGCAACTGCTCATGTCTCCCAGCCTCATGTCTCTGCAGCAGCTGGAACCGAAGAAAGACAGGTCTTACTTAGACGAAATAAACCGAGTTCAAAGTGTATAAACAGTGGGGATACATTCCAGGCAAATAGTAGTGTCAACTAAACTCTCACAAGTAAGACACATCCTCGATAAGATGAATGCCAAAGGTGACAAGTGGTACTTGTGAACTGAATCTTGCAAGTTCAGACCCTTGCTTGAAGCCAGACAAAAAGAAAATAGAATGGTCACAGCAAGAATAAACTCACAGTGACGACACATAATGATAATTACAAATTGGTTAACACCACACACATGGAGTGCCAAGAAATCAAACTGACACCTCCAGCTCTAGGACAAGGGTTGATTAGCTGATGTTGTGGGTCACTTCCGGGCTCTTTCTTTTAGCGGTCTTGCAGGACAAAACTAACAGCAGCGGCAACCTACATATCCCTGCGTCAAATCTAGCTTTTTTATTAATGATTTAGTTTTTTATTAATAAATACAAACAGTATGATTGTTTTCTTTTAGTTACAATAAATCATCAAGGAGAGGAGGTGCCTTGATTCATATTGATTGGCCTTAGTTAGTTGGCATTTCGTAGCAGCTGGTAGCTAAAAGAGATGATTTGCTGTTGTAACTAAGTTAAACAAAGAGAATCTGATAGCGCGGGGAAATGGCAGAGGGAGGGGAGTAATCCAAGAAAGACACTCTACTGGACTGTTGAACACATTTTGAATTCCGAGCATATGAGGGCATCGCTTGGTTGGCCAGATGTGATTAACACTGTCAAGTTTCAACAATAAAAAGTCATGATGAAATCCCAGCACTGTCGGCCCTTAATCACAGATAAAAATCACAATACTTGTGAGAAGAAAAATCGTTGTTCACACTGTAGATAGCAGTTCCATGATATAGAGAAGGTAAGAATACTAAAAAGCGGGAAATGCTACGACACAAGTAACAGACATACACTTCAGACCAATCAAGCATTTTTATTACTCCCTCCGTAAAGAAATATAAGACCGTTTAGATCACTAAAGTAGTGATCTAAATGCTCTTATATTTGTTTACAGAGGGAGTAATGGTTAAGTTTTTTATTGCTCCAGAACAAGCAAGCAATCTTAGTATGATGTGTTGCACCTATGCAAGCTATCTGTACCAAGCTATCAATGCTCAACAATTAGAAATCGTAATAAAATTCCTACACTTTTGGCCCTTAAGCACATATCATTACCCCAATTCTTATGAAAAGAAAAATCTGTAGTTACCACATACTGACAGCAATGCCAGGTTACAGAAAGGAGCTCCAAGATGATCCTTGAGGTTCAGCAAGTCCCTATAGATTAAAAAACAAAATGCTTTCTATTAGTTACAATAAATCATCAAGGAAGGAGAGGAGGTGCCTCGATTCATACTGATTGGACTTAATTAGTTGGCCTTTTGTACCAGCTGGTAGCTAAAAAAATAGATGATTTGATGGAGTAGCTAAGCGAAACAAAGATGATCTGGTCGTGCAGGGGGGTGGCAGAGGCTGAGGGAGGTACTACCTACAGGACACCAGTAGCAGAGCCTAAAAATAGAGATTGCTCATGTCAACCAGCCTTGCATTGTCATGGAAACCAAGTGTCGCAAGTAAGACACCTCCTCCTCCTCAGTAAGCTGAATGCCAAAGCTCACAAGGACAGTATGAGTACTTGTGAACTGAATCTTGCAAGTTGAGACACTTGCTTAATTCAATTCAAGCCAGACCAAAAAGAAAATAAGAATAGAATGCTCACAGCAAGAACAAACTGACACTGACAACACATAATTGTAATTACCAATTGGTTAACACCAAACTCATGGGCAGTGTGCCAAGAAATCAAACTGAATCAGAAGAAATTAACATCTCCAGTTCTATCTATCTAGGTCGAGGGAGGGGATGCCAAGTTGATGATTTGATTTGATGGTACAGGGAAATGGATTAGGGAGGGAGAGGAAGCTGCTACCTGCAGCTGCAGTGGTGAGGTCGTACGAGCCGCGCACCAGAGGAGGCGATCCGGAGCGGCTAGGGTTCGCCGCTGCGTCCATCGGGCCGCTGGGGCTGCCGTCGCCGTACATCCGTCGACATCGACGTACATCGCTGGATTCCGGATGGACGGCGTGGCCGTTTGGGTGTGCAGGTCGATGGCGGCTTCATCGGTGGGTGGTTGAAGGAGCTGCACGCGTGGAGGTAAAGTAGATGCGCGGCCAGGGAGGAGGAGGCGCCATCATAGTCGCCGCCGCCGCCGCCGTCGCCGGAGGAGAAGGAGGAAGGAGAAGGGGATTAGGTTTCGAAAATACTAGACAGACGACACTCCATGCACGATGCATGCACGATTTACAATCAGATGGATGTGAAGCACTTTATTCCCTGATTCAATGGCTGGATGTGGAGCGTCGTTCATGCATCGTCCAAAAACGTCGTGTGTATAGCAGCTCTCATTAGGTTTTGGGTTGGCGTGGCCTTGGTTCGTGGGGTAGATGCGATTGCGAGTGTGATTGAGATGGGCCGTTGTGGTTGGGCCATTCATTTATTCATTCATTCAAGTGCGCCAGCTGAAGAAAATATTCTGGCTTCTTCTATCTATCTACCCCTAAAAGCCCCTCAAAAAACAAAAAAAATCTACCCCTTTAAAAAAACTATATAGATCAAACAAAAGTGATTCTTAAAAAAAAGATCAAACAAAAAGTGAAACCTTTTTTTAAAAGAAAACTCCACACTTGAGTCGCATGAGCGCAGCGATTTTGATTTCAACGTCAAGATTCAACCTCGCACGCAACCCTCCCTCCGCATGCATGCAAGATAGACCACGCTCCATCCTCTCCCAGGCACCGGTGAGAGCGTCCTCGAGCACCTTTTGCTACCGCCGCCACGACGACATCCCCACTCGCACAATCGTCTGTACATCAGCAATGGTCCCTCCCAGCAACAAGGCAGCTCGATTGCACTACCGTCTACCATCGTGCTGACTACGGTACAGGAGATCGTTGCTCGCCTCATGAATTCAATGTTTCTAGAAGAGAACCAAGAGATGGATGAAATTACACAGCCAATAACTGCATAGCTAAACCTTCCTTGCTACACTGTTTTGGTGGTTGCTACCAAGACGATCTCTTCATGCCCATCAAAGAAACTCGAGATGCTAATCCACGAAAAACGATCCCCTGCCCGCTTGCTCTGTGTTGGAACTGGCCACATGTCCAAAACACCACCTGAGAGAAGATGTCCTTGACTCTGCGGAGTGCACCTATGTCGTCATGGGGAGTCGACGAGTGCCAACTGTGACACAGGCTGCCCTCGACCATGCCATGGTGTCGTCCACCACCAGTTGGATTGAATGATTCCCACCAGGCATGATAGACAATGACCCCTCCGATGATGTAAACGTGGACCGAGCACATGAAACAATAGTTAATACTTTGCTGAACATGAAATATCAATTTATTATCTTCAACTATCATACATATAATTTTTTCGCGAATACGCAAAGCTTGCGTATCATTGCATTGATAGGAGGAATAGAATGAGTACAAAGAATGGTACAACACATGACACAAACGCACGCAGGCGTGAACATGGTGCCCGGAGCAGAGAGGAGGGATGCTCGGCCCGAACAGAGGATACATCACAGCTAAACCAACCAAGCCCAACCCTAGAGCGGCAATGCCAAACCAGCAAGAATTCCAACATCATCTAAGCCAAAACCCGGGGACACCGCGAGCAATCAAGATAGCGCCTTCAAGAAGGAAATCGTCGTCGAGACGCCGTCGCCATCCGGTCCGGAGGAACCAGACCTAGGGTTTCCCCTGAGCTTGAGGAGGGGCACAGCTAAGGGCCTTGACAGCGCCTTCAAGAAGGAAATGACATCCGCAGACGCCGCCGCTGCCAGCTTCGGCAAACCGAGCAAGGATTTCTCCCTGGCCTCAGGCTGGGCAACCCCGTAGCCACCGTGTTTGGAGTCAGGGATGAGGAAGCCAAACGCTGGTCGAAGCCACTATGTCAGAAGGGGATTAGTGGGGTTGCACCTTCCGTCGGAGGGTGGCACTGCCTCCAGGCACACAAGCGTTGGATCTGGCAAAGGGGAGGCTTAGAGGCGTACAGAGCAGAGTAGACGACGAAGCAAACCACAAGGGGGTAGGGTGACGACGATCAGCAACGCCGACAAATAGTGTCTGGAGGGACGCAGATCCATGTTGCCGTGGCTATAGCCGTCAGGACATCGGTGAGCCACGCGAGCTGGAAGGGACGTAGCTGCTAGGTCACCGAGGCTAGAGCTGCCCGGCATAGGACGCCGTCAGCCATGGACACCGGAGAGACGCAGGTCCAAGGTCGCCGGGGCCGGAGCAGCGCCAGCAAGCACCCTCCTTGAGGAGCCTCGGGACTGACACTAACACCGTAGCCTCATCGTCTCCACGCATGAGCAGTTACCGTGGCTTGATGGGGGAGGAAGGGCCGCCGAGACGAGGGGCGATGCCTGCGCACGAAAGGCAGGCCGCGAACCCCTGCGACGGCCGCAGGTCCGCACCATACCCACAGCCGAGCAGCACCAGTAGGGCTGGGCCACGCCGGGGGTAGGCAGCAGGGGAGGGCGCCATGGCCGTGGCCAGGGACGCCGCACGCTGCACCGGGCGCCGGACCGGCAGGGAAGGTAGCTGGGAGGCGGGGGCACCCACGACGCGCGCTCGGATGGCGGGGACTCGGGGACGCGCCGGAGGGGGAGGGAGGGGGCGCCGGGGGGGGGGGTCGGGGAAGCACGGATCCAGCCAGCCGCCACCATCCCGGGGCGCGGCACGGCCTCGCCGGCCGGCCGGCGGCGCGGCGGAAGGTGGATCTCGGGGCGGCGTGGAGATGGGAGCGCGCGCGGGGAACGAATCCGCCCCGCCGCCGCCATCCCGGGGCGCGGCGCGGCTTCGCCGGCCGGCCCTCCGGCGGCGGCGCAGCGGTGGCGGGCGGGGAGGTGGTTCCTGCCGGCGGGCGGCTGGGGTTTCCCCCCGTGTCGCCAGAGGTAGGCGGCACGGGCATCATACATATAATAATTAATAAAATTTATTTTTTGATTAACAAAGTGCCATGCCAAAGGATCAAACGGCTACAAACTACCGACACTAGTTACAATTTGTCCTATTGATACAAAAAATGAAGTGCAAGTTATTTAATCTTAAAACAATCATAAACATCTAATATCTGTGAAATAACCAAAGAAGACATAAATAATTATATTGAATATAAATGGCTCAAAATAAATAGCAAGCACTAAAATACGTGAAAAAAATTAAACCAACCATTGACAATAAAAATAACTAGAATAATGATTTTTTATTGTTGGCACCGATTTTGGCTTATAATATGAAACACAATCCAATAATTATTGGCAAGACTAGTATGAAGAGGAACTCAGGGGGTGATGCTCGGGTAGCCCTTGGTCGCCTACAGTGAGGGATCGAGTTGACAGTTGTGCCGAGTCTATACAATGACAATTGGAGGTATACCATAGGCTTGTCGGTGAGGGCTCTATCCTGCAATTGAGGAACACAACATCATCCAATACAAGATGGAGATAAGTCTCTGGAGGAAACAAAAAATATGTGTATTTTAGTACTTAGTTGATAGAGCGAGTCCCATTCATGTATGTAAATGTTGGCTGAGCACATGAAATAATAGGGAGAACTTTTCTCTACACATAATATATCATCTTATTGTCTAATGTATCATGCATATATTAATTTACAAAGCAATGGATTTTTTATTAACAAAGTACATGCCATCTAACAACTACGAAATAAATACACTAGTTATAATTCTCAGTGGCGTCGTGTTAACGGGTGACACGTTAGAGCTAGCTTGTGAGTGTTTTCACTCTGCACCGAGGAATTGGCATTCCGGATCTAAGGTGGCTGAATACCACACTTCAAGCCCAATGGTCGTGGCTGCAGAGATTGGATCATCTGAGGCCATGGAAGGAGTTCCAAATTGCAGTGCCTGCTTAGTCCTTTGCTTTATTCATGTCGGCACCGTGTGCATAAGTTGGAGATGGCTCCTCCAATTTGTTTTGGGAGGACATATGGGTTCAGAGCTGGCGTATTCAGGAGCTCGCACCCAACATATACGACATGGTCACTAGCCATGTCAAGCGCTAGCCACTGGGGCAATCTTGCGTGTTCGATTGACGTGGTTTGGTTCAAATTACAATTGGCTTGGTGTGGGCGTCTCGATGATCGGGTAGTTTGGCGAAGGTGGGCAAGGAGTGCTAGCGTGACATGTCTCGTCTTGACCGGTTTCAAAGTAACCTGCATTTGTCCAAGAGAATTCTTTGTGATGTCACTTTTGTTGTTATCTCCAAAAAGGAGCAATAATGTGAATCAATCTTCAAAAAATCTTTCGATTCAGTGATATATCGTTCGATTTATCACAACTCTTTGGATGACCGATAAGATTATGCCTTCTCTTCACCATTTATCGTTTGTGCCGATTTATCGCTATGACAAGCGATTTATCGGGAATCTATCGATAAAATCAGGCCTATTCGTAGCACTATGTTTGCAAAAAAAAAACTATGTTTATTTGTGTTTTGTGAACCTTGTTGCGCAATATGTACTGTTTTCCTATTTTGTTCGTCATTATACCAGGATTCAAAAGCTAGGAATCAAGGTATCACTTCTGTCCAATATTGTTTTGGTGTTGAATATAGCATATTTGAGTGTTGGGAACCTGGGGGTTGAAAAAATGGCTGATTAATAGTCGATCGATAAATTCGATTAACCGGGTGATTTCCGATTAATATCTAATCCCCAACTAACCAAGACGATAACGATAAGCGATATCCTCAACATTGACGTGAATACTTCCTCCGTATCAAAATATAAGACATCTACTCAAAACGTCTCATATTATGAAACGGAGGTAGTAACTGATAAAAGTTTTAGAATGAAAAGTTGAGATTTCATGAAAATGAAACTGTTTGATAGAGATTTGCACTTGTAGAATAATTTAGGAAAAGGGGATGATTTAATTGGGAATTAAAACGAGGAGGCTATTGGTGTTTGTTTTGTATACTATGACTGGTTAATGACTTAGCCCCCTCAACCATCGAATAGAAAAAGGAAAATATTATGACAAGCGAATAGTGTGAGAGAGCAGCAGACGGGCGGTGGAGAGCGCTCCACGTTGCACATGTTAAGTTCCAGGGAAAACTCGCGTGCGTCGGCAGCGACAGAGGAGAAACACGGTCGGCGGGGAAAACAAAAAAAAATGGTTCTTTCCGGCGGCGAAGCAGAGACCAGAGTAATTAATTGGGAGTAGTACTGAGGTCCGGAGAGAGGACGGAGGTGGGAGTCGGCAGAGGTGGCCGGCGGCGATTCTCCCGTGGCCGTCGCTGGCGTGGCAGGGAGAAGGAGAAGGAGAGGAGTGGAGAGATGGAATACCGGCGAGGCGATGGAGGAGGTGAGGTGAGGTGGCGCGGGCGAGCGCGCAATGTCCACCTAGCGGCGGTACCGTGCGTACGTGAGCATGCCGGCCGCAACAGAGCTCACGTCGATTAACGAGAGGTACCGGCGGTACTGCCCTTGCATGCATGCACGCATGCTGGGGTGGTCGGTGGTGCCGGCGGCGGCGCATGCATGGGCCGGAGCGGAGAGGGGTGAAGTGGCCGGAACCCAGGATTCCGTGTTGGCGGCCGGGCGGCAGTGAGTCACCGGAGAGGGAGGAGGCGAGGGATGGCGCGCGAGAGCAGCTAGCAGGCGAGGAGGTGGCGCGTGCAAGGCCCACCTAACTAGCTAGCGGAGAGACGATAGTTCCGTTCGGTGCGGGGGAGCGAGACGTTGCATGCACGCGTGCTACTCGCTATGCCCGCTAGCTGGCAGCATGGATGATATGATGATTCTGCCGTCGCCATTCCCGGCCGGCGTGGCAAGTAAGGAAGGAACTGTTATATTTGTGTCGAATATATTATGTACGCAAGGGGTTACGTGGACTTGGAGTTGTAATTGGTGTGGTTAGGTACGAGTTGTGTAGGAGTCGGACACTTGTATCTCAGGCCTCTTATATACGGAGGGGCACCACACGTTGTAACTCATGATGACTTGATAGCAACAGGTACACGGGGAGCCGACGGCTTGTGCTGGCGCCCGGGCGGCAGGTGTTGCGGTATCTTAGGGAGGAGCGCCCGTAGTCATGCTCCGGGGATGTAGCCATATTGGTGAATCTCGTTAACAAATATCGTGCCTCGGTATGTCATCTATGATCTTGCATTAACGTTTTATTCTAGCAAGAACTGACGTCCGGTGTGTGTGGTGGTAGCGTACGTGAGCAGAGGCGAGGTCACGGGCATCGCCCTTGCAGGCATGCATGCATGCTGTGGTGGTCGGTGGCGCCGACTCTCGCGTGGTGGCCGCCGGCGTGGATGCCGTCTTGCCGCGATTGACGAGGAGTGACGGCGCCGCTGAGTCGCCGGAGAAATCCATCCGTCCGTGGCCGTGGCGAGCCAGGAGGTGGGCCATCATCTCCCGGCAATGCACTAAGCAAATGGAGAGGAAGAGGGGCCATCCCTCCCCCCACCAAAAGCCCCAAAAGCAGTGTCGCCAAGAGAGATCAAAGGCCTGGGCTCAAAGAGCAAGTCCCAGAACTACCATTACAAAGTTTTAATAGACCATATAAAGTACCTAATCGGCCAAACGGACGGACACAGACCTGACCTTTTTTACATGGCTCGCACTTTGAGATAGATGTTGGACATGAGACGGGTTGGCCAAGAGAGGCCTTCCACACGACTAGGGTTCCCCGGTGTCACCAGAGGAGGGCGACGCCAGGCTGGAGGATATGAGGCGGCGGCAGCGATGCGGGAGTAGGCGGCGGCGGGGGTTGTACGCGGCTGTGGCGGCTAGGGTTCCCCCCTGTGTCGTATGAGGAGGGCGACGCCGGGCTGGAGGATGTTTCAGGAAGAATTTGCTTGTTTTACTGATCTGTTTTACTCAAGTGCAGCACCATTTCCCCCTTTTTTCTTAAAAAATATCCAAGAATTTTCTTGAAGGTTTTATGCTGCATGTCTGAATCAGCACAGATATCTTATGAGCCTATGACACAAATTAGAATTTTTGCCACAGAAACAGACCGTGGAGAACAAGACGCCAAAAAAGCACATTTTATCTTTGAAATTTCACCACGCAGAGACATCGCAACCAGGTTGTCATGAAGTGTACTCACGTGAACCAACAGGCAACAAGAGTTTCCAATGTAAACCAAATTTCAGAGTTATTCACACCCATGCATTTCATATAGAATGGTCCAATGCGGAAGGAGCGCCGTTTGAATTTAAATAAGATAGATCCTACCCGCTCATGATAGGATTCGGACTACCCTGGTTAGTAAGGATGCGCCATTGCAAGCCAACCACTAGACCATTCGAACAACTATTGCAATGCCTTTCACCTGATCGAATAAAAGGGTAACTCTTCCAGGATCTAGCATATGTGAGGCCCAGTACGGCTCTGTGAAAAAAGCTATTGATGTAACTTTCATATTAGCATTCTAAGTACCTAAATGACCTTATAGCCAACTGATAAAAACAGGTTTCAATGATAAGCAGCTGCCTCCTCTGATTTTTTTTAAACACTTTCAACTGTCTTTTCTTTCTCGTATGAATGAAACATATCTAACACCAGTACATGCCATTCTAAAACACAGTGCACCAATCTGCAACAGCAGTTCAGCAAAATAAATAGACAATATGAATGTAATGATACTGCATAAGTTAGATGTCATAAAGCATTTATTTCCCAGGCCAAGAGCTACACAAAACTGAAATGTGAAGTTCTGAACTTCAGCAGCCCCAGAGGATGAGCAAAAAGTTCAGATTTCTTGGCACTGGGGCGTAGCATTTAGTGGCAAATAAGGATTGTTTTCTCTTAAACATGTGTTGAGCAAGTAGCTGATGTTTTCAACATTATTACATGAAGCACTGTGTAAAAATACATAGTAAGTATCTCAAGCAGTAGCTTAGCATCACTAAGCATAAATACTGTAAAGCCAAGGTGGATGGCTGCAATAGAAATCATTCCTCTGCCTTATTACAAACCAGTTGTTCTTGTTTGAATAAGCAGAAAAGATAACAGCAAGATGGGCGGCAGTTGTCACTGACCGATTACAATGACTTCAAACCCCATCCACACAAGAAAGGCTCATGCCACTCCAGAGCTGCAACAAATGGGGATTTTATCAACTGAAAAAGCTAGAATTTGGTGCAGGCCGATCGAGCACACGCTGAATTGCATGAAGAGTGAGAGCATAATAAGTTGGCTAGGATGGTTGAATTACCGTATTGTCCTGTAGAAGGTTATCGGGATATGATCTAGTCTGGCCGCTTCAAGATTACTTATGAAACAAGGATGCATATCATAAAACCATGCCTCTTTGAGGGATTTCAGATGTCCCAGCCCAGGGATGTCCCGCAGTTCGGCAAGGTTTCTGATCAAAAGTTCTTCAAGGCGAACCAAAGCTCCCTCGTGTATGCATATTTGGTTCACATCTGGCATATCATACAACTGAATAATCTTCACATTTGGGAACCCCTCTGCATCAAAAGTTAGCTCCTGTCCAGTATACGCCCTTGCAAGACATATTTCGGTCAAATTTGAAAATTCAGAGAGGCGCTGTAATGGGTTCACCGCAAGCTGGGACCAACGTAGAGATATCTTGTGAAGGGCATCTCCGTTGGTTGAGAAAAATGGAGATTCCAATGTTCCTTCGGAAAAGCGCCCTGATAAAAAGAGCTTTTTAAGGCGGTTTGACAATGTTAATGTTTCAAGCTGGAGCACATCATCTTCATTGCTGGCTTTTATTTCTAATAGTGAGAGCTGGTGCATCATTGATAACGATGCACAGAGTTGTGCACAGTGGATGCTCCTTACCCCAATAATGCTAAGGGTCCTTAACTGAGATAAATTTGCTAGTTTTGTGACGGAAACTTCACTAGCACAAACTGGCTTCAGAGTTTGCAAGTTCTTCAAACTCCACAATCCCTCAAAAGGTTCCATAGGTCCAATACTTCTGAAAATAGAGAATGTACTATCTAGCAATTTATACATCCAAATGTGCCGCAATTTCTTCAGCTTTTCAGACCCTCGAGGGAGATGCAGACATTCTGTATCTTGAAGACTCAATGTTTCTAAGTTGTGAAGCTTCACAACAGAATTTGGGAGTACCTTCACATTGGTTTTGTCAAGGCCCAAATACCTAAGGTTGAATAAGTCCCCAGCTGAATTTGGAATTGTCTCAATAGGTAATCCTGCTAGCTCCAACACAGCAAGGTACTTAGATTCTGATGGAAACAATGAAGACGATGCCATGTTACTGCTGAATGCTATGAAGGTACGAAGCCTGCATTGACCTGTGCTTGGTTGAATGTCATTTTTGCATTGGAGCACTGACATGCGACGAGAATCCGACTCCACCTGCATCACCCCATGACTATCATCATAAGTCGTACCGAAACTCTCTCTCCTGGATTGGAAAATGGCTAATTCACGCACAAGATCGTGCATTCGAACACACTTGATCCTGTTAAAACTGTTCCTCTCTACCACATGAAGCATGCTTCGTCGAACGAGCTCTGTCAGGAAACCTTCAGCAACATCTTCTAAACTGCATGCTCCAATTTGTTCAATAAATCCTTCGGCGACCCACAATCTAATCAATCTTTTTCTATGAATCATGTGGTCTTCTGGGAACATGGCACAATACAAGAAACAACTCTTCAGATGGTCTGGCAAGTATTTGTAGCTTAGATTCAGAATTTTCACCACACGATTCAGGTCGCCATTGTTGTGTAGCTCCCAGATAAGCTGATTATAAAATCGCCTCCACTCTGCAACATCTTGCGCCTTATGAGACAATGTGCTCCCTATGGCCACAAGAGCTAATGGTAAACCATCACACTTCTCCACTATCGATTTACCACACTCTTCTAACACTAATGGGCAAATGTGATTTTCAGTTCTTGGAAATGCCTTCCGGCGAAACAAACGCCATGCCTCCTCCTCCTCAAGAGGCTCAACTTTGATCTTGTAGCTATCATCAGCTACTGAAGCTACTTCCTCAATTCTTGTTGTGATTACTACTCTGCTTCCCATCCCTGTATCAACAAGAACCTCTTTAAGTTCTCTAAAAACTTCAGCTGTCCAGACATCATCCAATATTATCAAGTATCTCTTTGTCTCTAGGATTTTCTTCAATTCCATTTGCAACTCTGCACCGGTCATGTTTTCAGCATCAAATTCTTTCTTCTCTTTAGAATATATTTCTTTTAGCATGCTTCTCCAAATATCATATATATTGTATGACTGAGAGACAGAAACCCATGCATGGCATTCAAATTTGGATGCTTCCTTTCTGAACACATTGTTGACAAGAGTGCTTTTCCCAATTCCACCCATACCACACACAGCAATGATCTGCAGATGAGAACATTTATTCAAATTCATTAACCTCACCAAGATTTCTCTATTTCTATCAAGTCCTATAAGTTCTTCATCAGAAATTGAGTAACCATGTCCAGGAAGATACATTTGTTGTTGGGTGGCATAATCTTTTGCAGGAACATCACTCCCTCCAGCAACTGGTTGAGTCCAGTCTCTGCATTCTTTAAGCCGTTTCAGTTCCCTATTTATTCTCCTAACTGCAGCAGCGATTTCATCAAGTGTAAATGGGTCCTGACATTTAGTGAAAAAACTCCACCATGCTCCATCTAGATGGTGTTTACCAACCACATAAGTAAACTGATCCACAATGTCTTCCATATCATAAGCCAATTTTCGGGCTTGCCCTATCCATGTTTCAGTGACTAGATCCGTGCAACCTTTCCTGTCAACTTCCTTGAGATATGCTCGGATAAGCTCAAGATCATTCTTTATGAGTATCATCTTATCTGGCACTGCTTTAATAGATCTAGATTTCTTTTCAAGCAATGGTCTAGCATAGCTAAGTGTTTCTGCTGCCACCGCTTTTCCAATTTTTTTTGTGACCAGAAGGAGAGCAGCATCTGCCATTTTACAGTTTCACCTCAGTATTTCTGCAAAAATAGTTCCAAAAATCAGCATTCAATGTTGAATAACAGTGCCATCCTTACACATCAAATCTACATAAAGAAAACAAACATTTTGTCAAATGGCCAAATTCCTAGCTAGTGAGATAACTTAATAAAAATTGGGTGTTCTATATTGATGAAGCGATGTTAAAGGATTATGATCATCTGCTTGTGTGCACCCCCCCCCCCCCTCCTCGCCAGGGGCCACTGCTCCTCCGTCACCATGCTCATCACTTGTAACATTCCAAAAAAAAAAATCCAAATGTTGAAAATGATAATAATAAGATATTACTAAGTGAATTGTTTTGATTTTTTTGGGAAAATAAAAGTTTTTGATTCTTTGTTTAAACCTTTTCAAACAATGTTATAAAAGTTGGATAAGCTTCTATTGAATTAAAAAAAATCTTGGTTGAAGGGTTTATTCAAAATTTCAAAATGGATGTCATTTCATTTGGTATCTTTTGAAATATTTTGAAACAACATTCAAATAAATGGAGTGAGAATAAAATGACTTTTCCAATTGTGGTAAATAAATATTTCATAGATTATTTATTTTAATTTTGATTTCTAATGAATCTCGGAGTTCATTTGGATTTATGTATTTAATTGGATATTTAAGGTCATATAAATATTCTCAAATAATGCAAATAATTTAGTGAGAGGATATAATATGAATTCTCCAAAATTAATATTCGAAATATTTAATATTGGTTATCTATCACTTTTGAATTATTAAAACCCTAAAATGAATTTTGGGAAATTATTATATCCCATAATGCCTTACTAAAAACAAGTGCACAAGTAAATTTTATTTACGACTGTAAATAATTTTTATTAACTATATATAATTAATTAGGAATATTAAATAGTTTTATGAAACCATTTAGTTAAAGTTTTATTAAGTTAAACTGATAATAAACTAAGTCACCAACTAAGCAAAAAAAAAAAGAACTCTTCTACCACTCTGTTGGGAATTAGCAAACGATTGTGGTTTGAAATTGCAGAGGGAACAACGTAATCTTAGCACCATTCCATGTACTAATTTAAGTATCATTGCTTAGCACAGAAGGAAACATCTGCAACAACATACATGGAGGAAATAACTCTCACAACACACCAAATGCTCCTTAGACAATTTTTGGTGATAGGAGAAACTTTTGGACAGCAGTAGAAGATAAACACATTGACACCGGTTTTTCAACGTGGAAAATCCCCAACTTGGGGTAAAAACCATGAGCCGAAGCCACCCAACGCTTCTTCCACAATAATCAAATGTGACATACAACAACACTACTAGGGAAAACATTATACACAGAACTTTAGCAATACCGCTTGTTAAAAAAGCACGCTACTGCTGTAGTAGCACGCGCAAAATAAGCGCGCTGTAGATGCATATATATCAGTAGCGCGTCTCAACGAAAACTCGCTACTACTAAAATTCCAACCACTTAGCCAATGGGCTACACATAGTAGTAGCGATCTTCCAAAAACCGCGCTACCACTAATATACTTATAGCAGCGCGTTTATGCATAAAGCGCTACTGCTAACGAAAATAAAATAAAATGAAAAACGAATAGAAAAGTAAATGAAAACGAAAGAAATAGAAAAAGGAGAAAGAAAACATGTAAAATGTAAAGAAAAATAAATGAAAAAGGGAAAAAAGATGAAGACTTAGCAGTAGCGCGAACTCTGAAACGTGCTATAGCTAACTTAGCTATAGCGCGTTTTCTGTAACGCGCTATCGTTATTTTTGACTTAACCCAAAAACGGTTTCCCCCCGGCCACCACTTCTCCCCCAAATCCCCTTGCCCCACTTCGCCACCGTCTCCCCCACTTCACCGTCGCCCCACTTCGCCGCCATCTCCTGCCGGCGTCGACGCCGCGCTCATCCTCGCCGCCGCCGCCTCTCGGGCTGCCCTCGACCTCACTGTCACCTCCCTCGACCTCACCGCCGCTGCCCTCAACCTCACCGCCCCCGAGCCCGGCCAGGACCGCCGCCTCCCGATCCCGAGCCCTCGCGGCCCCTACCTCCGTCGCCGAGCACCTTCCCGCCACCGTCTCTCCCCTCTCTGTAAGCCCCCCCCCCACCACCCATCCTTTTTAGTTAATAGATGTTAATGTTAATTAGTAGATAATGTTGATGTTTTTTAGTTAGGGTAATAATAGATGTTAAGTAGTAGATAACATTGATGTTAATTAGTTTAGTAGGGTTTATTTTTTGAATTGAGTTTGTTTAACTAGATGTTAATTGGGGCGGTAGGGTTTAGTTTAGAGTAAAGTTTAGTTCAGTAGTTAACTAAATATAATCTATATTTGGTTTTTGAATTGAGTTTGAGACAACATGAGATTTGTGTAGATTTTCTTGTAGTGTCAAATGCTAGGACATGCAAATTTGAAGTGGTCAGGATATATGCAAATTCCTCAATTGTGTTTGCACATGTTTCGGTTGTGCCCAAGTGGCCTTTTGTTGTTTCCAGGGAATGAAGCTGAGTGGCCTATGTTTTGCCGGAATGTTGATTCATTTTCGTTCCGGAAAATTTCAGGTTCTCGATTTGTCCACTTTTTAGCAAAGGTCGTGCCGAAATTTTCTGTGAATTTTGGCACGACTTGTGCTAAAAACTAGGACATATCGAGTGCCCGGGATTTGCCGCACCAGGGAGGAGTCAACGTTCCTGCAAAACAATAGGCATTTTTTATGTCATTAATCATTTTATTAGGTCTAGAATTAATTGACTAGATTTAATCGTAGGAAACATGGCTAGCAACGATGAAGGACAGGGTTCTGGTGATTGCGACGACGTCTACCGGGCGGCAGACAAATTTTTGAGCCTTGCCGACGATCAACCGATGTTGTTGCTGGGCCCACCGGTGGCATCAGGGACTAAGACCGACACGTAGACCGGTGCTGAGACTGAGATCGTAGCTGAGACTCAGACCGGCATCGAGACCGGAGCTGAGACTGAGACCGGCGCTGCCTCGGGGAGCGGAGCCGGTGTAGAACCCAAAGCAAAGAGGTAGCGGCTTCCTAACAAACTCAGGACTACTAAACTGGTGGTCATGGAGGTGGACGTCGGCAATATTGAGCCAAATGCGCCCGAGGAAGCATGCGCATGCTACGGCAATCAAATAGGCTGCATCGTACGGACAACCGCCACCATCGACGATGAGAAACTACAGAAGATAGATAATATGAGGCCCTCCCTCCTAAAGAAGTTGCACCAGATATTCTTGTTCCCGGGCCGGAATGAAAAGGATTATAAAGATCCAGGTAAGGACCCAGCAATGAAGAAGATAAACAAACACGCCATGAGCAAGTTTAGCGACGCGTTGGCCGCCTGGAAAACAAGGGTGAAAGCAAGGATCATCGACAAAAAGGAACCCTACTCCGAGATTGTAAAGGATAATCCGACAATCACGACAGAGCACTTTGAAATATTCAAGGCGGCTTGCGAGGCCGAAGCTGCCAAAAAAAGTCTAAGTACATGAAGGGGCTTCAAGAGAGGAACATTGGGAGCCACCACCTCGGAAGCCGTGGTTACGGCGGGAAGAGGTCCAAATGGGCCAAGGAGGATGCGGAAGCTGCGAGTCTGGGCATCCCAGACCCCTTGGCGGAGTTCACCGTCCCGCAGGAGCGTGATGTCCTCAGGACCGACACCGTTGGGACCCAGTGAAGAAGGTTTACGAGACGAAAGCAGTCACGACGGAGTTCATTAGATTGCTAGTAATTTTAGTTTCTGATCAATTCGACTGCATGTTAGTCATATTTGTAAACGATCCTTGTGCCTTTTGCAGAGAGAGCAACATAGGATTGCGGCCGAAAGCGACTCGCCGTCTGAGGCGTTGGCGAGGCCCAAGTGGGACACTCCATTCAACCGGGTGTTGAACATATTGAAACGACTCCCGGTGGAGACTCGACCGTCGTATGGACGCGTGCACGGTGTCGGAGACGGCGTCACGTGGAAGAAGTACTACCATGAGACCATGGAGGGGAGAAAGGAAAGACAGAGGTTAACTGAAGAAAACATCGATAAGAAGGTTGAGATTGCGGTTGAGAAGAAATCATCTCAGACAGTCGCAACAGCGGTAGCTGCCGTAAAACAGGTGGTTGTAGATATGTCTACTTCCTTGGTTCTGGCCGTTTTCAATTGGACCAGGCAAAATCCAGAAAAAATGCAGCGGACTTTCCCCTTGCTAACTTCTTGGGGAGCAGCTCGACTAGCGTTGCACCAACACTTGCTCCCGCACCGGCTCCCGCACTTGCTCCCGCACCAGCTCCCGCACCTGCTCCCGCACCAGCTCCGGCACCGGACGTGCTCGGCGGTGCTTCGTCTTTGGCTGAGCTCGACGCCCTCACGGTATCTGTCACACCGGCCCCCTTCAATAAATGTATAATCTCCCGTTTTCGTTGGCTTTCGGATGTCTCACGTCGCAGACTTTTCTTTGCAGGACGATGAAACCCCGTGCACCATATTGTACACCATCGGTGACCAGAAGGTGGATGTGGGGAAGACGACGATAATGAAGCCGAAGGAACCATTGTTCCACAGCCGGTCGATCCCCCCGAACGTCTTCAAGGTTTCCATGGCTAGTGTCAAACCGGGCCACGAGAATTTGCCTCCTCTGGTACTAGTGGGAGATGACAACGAGACCTCGCGGTGGCTTGGTGATTGTTGCAATGGGTGGGTCCTGTTGTGGCCAAAGAGTCTGCTTCGTGTGGAGGCGGCCGGGAGCACACCCAGGAGCATGCAGCCTCAGCAAGGTATGAACATAAACACCCCACCTACCCAATTAGCGTCGGGTGTCGGGTTGGGTGATAGCGGACGGGGTAAGGAAGAGGCTCCATTAGTCGCTGATGATGTCTCCATGGATGAGGATGAGGATGACGATGGCACTCAACAGTATGTCTATACTAGCGCCTACTTAGGGTTTGAGCACCATGAGTCGGTGCCTGAATTGCCGTCTCCGGAGGCTGAACATATTATGGATGACCTTCCGGTAGTAAAGAAGTCTAGGAAGAGATCGAGGAAAGGCAAAAAAGCTGATTCTATGATCCAGCCGCCTCAGCAGCCTCGGGTTCAAGACCATATAGATATCCCCGGTGCGGATAAATGGCATATCCTCGGTCAACCAATCCTACCTGCAACTGCACTAGGGGCCAGATTCGGCGATCTAAGGAGACTTCATGATGATGTGCTGCAGATAGAGAAAGGCCTCATCGCCTCGAAAGATCCAGGATACCCACTTTACGTGGTTAACGTACCGCGGCAATTGTCGTACGTCGACTTCTTCCCCGCGAATAAGTTCTTCCTTCGATTCAATTACATATTTGACATGTTTCACGTGAAGAAGCTGGATTTTACGTTTGTCCGCCTTTATGCCTTGCACATGAACTACATCATCGGGGTTGAGCAGATACCTCATATCTGTGTCGCTGACCCGTACTTAATGCACGAGGGCTTCTTGGGAGTCTGCGCAAAGCATCGTGAATATGCGAGGGAATACATCGTCAATTTCATGCTCGCCAATAATAAGGACAAGGAGGCGATTCTCGTACCTTATCATCCCCTGTAAGTCATCCACGCGGATATCCTTCCTTCGATTTCAATCATTCATTTGCACGGTGGAGGCTAATTAATTTGAGGTGTACTTATTTTGCGCAGCGGCGGGCGCGCCATCCTCGTCATCCTCTACCACCGATACTCCCAGGCTCTTTACTTGGACTCGTCGAAGAACATTAACAAAAAGGATTACACCCACATCAAGGATGTTCTCGACAGTGCTATGTTTTACTACGACGCACGGGGTGGAGAGGTCAAGGACAAGAAGAGAAGGGGCGGCAGGCCCGCCTTCGGCCATAAGACCGACTTCTGCTGCATCCAGCAACCGAGTGATTCTCTTAATGATGGATTCTATGTCCTACACCACATGCTGAAGTACAGACGGGATCACCAGAACCTTCGCATGTCACCTACATCCGGCGATGCCCATATTTTGCAATGGGCAAAGAACGTAGGAGATATCGAGGATCATCGACTTCGAGCTGAGTTCTATCACATCCAGTGCGAACTTGCCCAAATCATCATGAAGGAGGTCGTCAGAAAAACAGGGATGTTCTACGAAGAAGGACAAATGCCGCGAGAAGACGTCCGAACACGGGTAGCCTCTCAGCGTCTCGAGCTGAAGCCTTTCACTAGGCTTGGGGACTATCTCCCTGACTTGGATGGATGACACGACATGTTGGAGTGATTGTCGATATATGACAATGTGTCTGTTTAGTCCATACTTTCTGTATGACGAAGCTTTGAGTTATGCACGACGAAACTTTATTTGTGATGTAATTAAACCATCCTCCTCGACAAGCGACAATCATTCTAGTTAGGGCATTTTGGGTACGATCAACTTTGTTATTTATGCTTATGATATGTTGCTTCTATTTTTGCCAAGACTGTCTCTTTCTGTTGCTCAACTATATATGTTGCATATCATCGACTCATGTGACGATGAAGGTGCATAGGTCATCGATGGTGAAGAAGTGCTACGCCAGGAGTATATATACGACGAGTGGCCGGAGTGTCAGGCCCAGGTGTACCAGTTTCCAGTTTCCGAGCGACAGGCAATAGATAGTTTAGGTTCACGCTAATGCGAGAGAGGGATACGAACTCATGTACTGCATGGTTTCGCTCTTACTCAAAGTGATAGCTCTTCTCGTGTA
This sequence comes from Triticum aestivum, assembly GCF_018294505.1. Taxonomy (NCBI): domain Eukaryota; kingdom Viridiplantae; phylum Streptophyta; class Magnoliopsida; order Poales; family Poaceae; genus Triticum; species Triticum aestivum. Next base: position 31,656,508 of record NC_057798.1, on the reverse strand, counting down.
TATTATTGTTTAGATGGATGACGATGTAGTTGCAAGTAATCGAGACTTGCATCGCTATTTTCGAGATGATGATGAGAGACCACTTTGTGTTAGATCATGATTATGATGATGACATGATTTGATGAGACTAGTTGTATTTATATGCGATGATTACATTTGTATGTGTATGATATGCTAAAGATTATTGTATAAAGCCTATTCAAATACAAAACAAATATGCAGGGAAAAAAACTAAAAAAACTAGCAGTAGCAAGGGGAACAAAGTTAGCAGTAGCACTGCCTTACCAGTAGCGCTTCCCTGTAAAAAGCGCTGTAGATCTTAGCAGCAGCGCTCTTCCTTAAAGCGCGCTACTGCTATCCATGTATAGAAGTAGCGTGGAACGACAGGCGCTACTGCTACACGTTGGCTGTAGCGCCTTGTCAGTAGCGCGACGTTCCGCGCTACTGATAGGCAAAATACCCATGCTACTGCTAGGGTTTTCCCTAGTAGTGCAAGTTCTTCCCTCGATAGCACTAGAGCCTCTCATACATCAAGCTTTCTGCATCTTGGATAGTAATGGCGAGATTTGGGGTTGTAAGTGCTAGGGATAGAAACAACCTCACCAAATATAATGGAGCAGATGCTTGAAGGAAAGAAGACGGTGGATTTGGTTTTCATAAGGTTGGGAGGAGCTCCCTTTGCTTGAAGGAAAACATGTTCCTTCAATATCTCTCCCCCTCTCTCTCTCTCCCCTCTCTCCCCCTCTCTGCCCTCTCCCTCCCTCCCTCCCTCCCTCTCTCTCTCTCTCTCTCTCTCTCTCTCTCTCTCTCTCTCTCTCTCTCTCTCTCTCTCTCTCTCAGCATCGACCCAGCTTCCATATCCCCCCTGTTTCCTTTTCTTTGATTTTCCCACTATTGTTGACAGCTGAGCCATGCCCCATCGTCTTCCTCCTCTCGCCACATAGTTCGAAGTCGACCAGCCGATGGCCGCTTCCGCTCAGCTCCTTCCCGCACTCACCTGGTCGCCTCACGAGCCTTCTAGATGCACCACCTCTTCCTATCCTTTTCCACTTCGTGTTAATCGCGAGTAATCGCCACACACCAAGCCGCCATTCATGGCCAACCCACCTCTCCACCGCAGTGACTCCTCAAGCCTCCCTTGTTGCATAAATATGACCCCAGTGTGCGCCTTGAATCTGCTTTCCTCTAGAACCCAGAACCCCTCTCTATATCACCTTCCACCGTGAGCAATTCCTTGCTGATGTTTGATCTCGGTTTCCACTCCTTTTGAAACCCACATCGTCGGCAGAATAATCCGGGACCTCTAGCTTCCTTCTTTCACTTCACCTTGTTTGTGCACACCAACCTGAAACTCTGGTTCATCTCAGGAACGCTCTGGAGCACGCGCGCAACACAACTGGGAGTGCAAGTAATCCCCAGGTGGTTTTGGTAATTAATCGCAACATATATTTCATTGAAGTAGTGCCTATTCAAAGATAATTTCATGAAAGTTCAATTTTGGTATGGCAAGGACATGTGAATGTGGACCCCTCAAAATGCAAAGGACATACATTGGCAAAAGCTACAAGACTATACATTTTGGGTTATGATCCAAGATCACAATGAGTCCATAGAAAATCCAATACTATTAAAAAGGGATAAGGTTTTGATAATGGGTCATTTGCTCAAGTGCCTGAAGATATTGCTCCAAAACCTCAGCCACACTCTCACCTTCCAATCTGTCCACAACCCTAAAGTGATTCTCGATCTCACCAAAGCAGACACACCCAGGTCCACCGAGATACATCAGACAGAGCCACTGCCTAAACCCTAGAAACTCGGTCTCACCAAGATGGCATTCAGTCCCACCGAAGTGCATGTGCCAACTCTCTGTAACCCATTGCTTTCACTTTGGAATCTCCAAGTGAAATCGATCAGAATTACCGTGGTGATGAAACTTCTTGGGTCATCACATATCGGTCCGACCGAGTGGATTCATCCAGTCTCGCCGAAATGTCTAATGTTTGAATATTTTCCACTAGTCGGTGCCTCCGAGATTTCCTTTTGATTCCACTAAGTTGTGTATAAAGGTGTGTAATGGCTAGATCTTTCGTGATGGCTATATGTACGCGCCCACCCACCACCTACTCTTAGAGAGAGAGAGCAACCATGACGAAACCACTACTTCCCATATCCATTTTTTGACAGAGAACCACCTACACTTGTGGTGAGATCAAGGGATTCCACTCCTACCATTTGATCCTTGATTTCTAGTCCCCTCGAGTTGCTTTAAACTCCAATCCTTCTCCTACCCAAGCCAAATCTATGAGAGAGTGATTGAGTATTGAGGAGACTATCTTTTGAAGCACAAGAGTAAGGAGTTAATCACCAACAACAACATCTATTAACTTTTGGAGAGTGTTGTCTCCTAGATTGGTTAGGTATCACTTGGGAGCCTCCAAATCATGTGGAGTTGAACCAAGAGTTTGTACGGGCAAGGAGATAGCCTACCTTGTGAAGATCTACCCCGAGTGAGGCTAGTCCTTCATGGGCATAAGCCATGGTGGAATAGACAAGGTTGCTTCTTCGTGGACCCTTTGTGGGTGAAGCCCTCTATGGACTCGCAGCCGTTACCCTCAGTGGGTTGAAGTCTCCAACAACGTGGATGTACGATAGCACAACCTATCAGAACCACGTCAAAAATATGCAAAGTCTTTACTTTTTGTTGCCTACTCTTTAGACTTGCTAAAACTTGCCTACAACTAAAATTTGCAAAATATTTAGTTTTTATTTGGTCAAGTAGTCTAACCAACCCCCTCTAGCCAACTTATGATCCTACGACAACCCAAGCCCCACCGCCTCTCTGACCAGCTCCAATCGCAACTAACTGGCACAGTAGCACGCATCCGGGCACCTGACTGTGTCTAGCGACCTCCTCCTCGCCTTATGCACACCGTATAATAGCCATTCTTCTTCGCTAGCCACTGCATTGTGAGACGATCGATGTAGCAGCCATGCGCTGCCACGCCTAGCCACTCAGGTAGCCTCTCCGGTGAGTTCTTCTCTCAATCCCTTTCAACTGTCAGATCCTTCTTCAGTGGTTAGGATATATCTTTTAAACTAATGAACGGTTATGTGCTCTATACCGTTGATCTCCAAACTAAAGTTTTCAGCGAATTCACTTAAGTGAACCGGTACCCACAAGTAACAGCCTACCAAATGTCCACCCCTTTTATCTAGTTTCTTTTTCTGATTAATTCTAGACAACAAATACATCAAACTTCAAATGTCCATAACTTTCATTCTCTTCATCCAAATTTGACAAACCGAACATCCCTGAAATCCTTTGAATGTGAACTTTCCAGAAATACAATTTTCTCACCTAGTTGACACATTCAAATAAATCCAAAAATTCAAATTTTAATTTAAAGCATATTTGATATAATATGAAAACTATAAATCCAATTTTGACAAAATCATGATGTTTTTCGTATGTTCTATCCTATAACTCCAATCAAAATGATTCCTTCTACAAAGTTGAACCTTAGGTTCATTTGCTTTTGCTAGAGCCTTTATAAATATTTCCAACATATTCATTATCCATTTGGATTCAAAGTCTAACATTTAACTTCTTTTAATCATGTTCTTAATAAATTTCAAGAATTACTTGGAAATTGACCCAATAACTCAAATATGATGTTTAGTGCGCCATATGTCCACCTCAAAGCATACTTTCAACTATCCCAAAAATTGATTTTGGATTCCTTGGACAAAATCCCAATCACAAAGACATATGACTTCCAAATTATCAATGCAAATAGACAACCACTAGTCAAATATTCCAAATACTTTACTTTAAAAAGTTGATCCTAGAACCTTATTAAACCATACTTCATTTACACAACCTTTGATCTTGGATACAAAAATCCATACAGACTAGCATTCAAATCTTTTTGGAAACTTCCCAAAGAATTGATTCTGAATAAATAATTTAGACTTAGGCCTTGACATCACATTCTAAGATATGATCTTAGAAAAGGAAACTTGGATTGTTATCGAAGGATCAATCTAAGTCATGAATATCTTTTCACACTTCCATATGATCGAAACTTTCTCATTTTCATATGCTCAAACCAAAAGGAGTTCAAACATAATCCCAAACTATTTTTACCAAATTAGGTATTACAAACGAGCCATAAGAGAATATTTGAACCCTAGCCATGTTTCCTTGGACTTAAGCTTGGTATGAAATAGATCAAATCCTAGAGTATGAATTATCTCATAATTCTTTTCAAGACCAAAATTAATCCTATCTCAACCCATATTCTTGTCATGATAATCATCCTAGGAATATTAGCAGCTAAATAATTATATTGCTAATTTGTATATTTTATTTGGATCTTCATTTCTAATTTTTATGTGTTGAAGTTTTTACTTTTATTGTTAGATATAAAGTGGAGAAGAGATGACTAATAGTAGAATATTTCATATTCAGGAACCCAATCAAGTTGCAGTTTGACCATACATTGGCCTATACTTTCATATTGTGCATGCCTCCATAAATTCTTAATAGTATGCATGTTTTATCAAAGCTTCGCAAAGTATATCTTGATATCTTAAGACTTAGGATCGAAGTTTGTATCTATGTTATGCTTAGCCATGCTTGTCGAAATGGGATGGTTTGAAAAGCAATACATGTTTAAAACCTTAAACTTTCTCTCTTTGGAGAATTGTTTTGTAAAAACTTTTGAAATAATGTATATAATATTTTACTTCTACTCTCTTGGCGGAATGGTATGACGGGAACGCCTACAAGTGATTGCGCCCGACTATGGTCTTGCACACTAAGTGATTGCGACCGATGGGGGACTTGCACACACTTGAGTGATTGCGCGCGACTGGGGACATGTGATAACGTCTCAAATGTATCTATATTTTTATTATTATTTAATGCCATTATTTTATTTTTTATACTGTATTACTATTTTATATTATTTTTTGGACTAACCTATTAATTTAGTGATCGGTGTCAGTTCTTGTTTTCTACATGTTTTTGGTTCCGTGGGAAATCAATATCTATGGAGGTCAAAGTACTTTGCCAATTTAACATGTTTTTTTGGGCAACAAGAAACTTAGGAAGCTTTGGGAGATGTCTAGAAGAACCACGAGGAACCCACAAGGCTAGGTGGCGTGGCAAAGGGGGTGTTCGCGCCCCTGAGCTTGTGGGCCTCATGGAAACTACGTTGACTTGATTCTACCGCCTATAATTCCTATAAATCCAAAAACCATTCATCGTGCATGCATAAGAGTTTTATCACTGCCGCAAACCACTGTTCTGAAGAGATCCCATCTGGAGCCCTATTCCAGAGCTCTGCCAAAAGGGGGATCCATTGGAGGGGCCATCTTCATAAACCTTGTTTCCTTTGCTATGATGTGTGAGTAGTTCCCTAGGAACTACGGGTCCATAGTAGTAGCCAGATGGTTCTCTATCTCTTTTGGATCTTCAATACCAGTTTACCTTCTTCCTTGTGTGATTGAGATCAATTTGATGTAATTTCTATGGTGTGTTTGTCGGGATCCGATGAATTGTGGATTTATGATCAGGTTGTTTCATCAAATATTATTGAATCTTTTGAGGTTTCTTTGCCGTATAATTAAGTAGCTATGTATGCTTTCCGAATTATTTGTCTTCTCTGACCAAGATAGATGGGTAGTTCTTCAGAATAAGTGATGCATAGTAGCGGGTTCAATCTTGCGGTGCTCTAAACTAGTGACAATAAAGGCAAAGACACATATTTATATTGTTTCCACTAAGGACAAAACGACAGGGTTTAATCTTATTGCTACATTTCTTTCTACCTACACTATGTTATCTTGCTTATTGTGTTGCTTTGATTCTAGTAAACTTAATACCTTGAGATGCATGCTGGATAGTGGTTTTGGGATGGAGTAATAGTAGATGCAGTTGGATAATGGTCACGTCGTGAGAAAATTTTGTACTTTAGACCCCATTTATTTGACAAGTCATATTATTTTTCTAAATAATTATTATTGTATGAGCTTTGATTGAATCAAAATGTTTTGTATGCCTTACCAACGATAGTAGCCCATCTTCTTTTTTCGCGAGCCAAAGCAACTTTTTTTTAGAAAAGAGGCTGACGCCCGGCTTTAAATTAATGAAGCCCTCACAACCAACACAAAAGTACACGGCAACACAATAAAAGCAAAAGAAAAACACCAGCAAGATACATGGATGCATGCCCAGGAGCAGCAACAAGGCTCAAAAAACAGAACATCAAGACATCAGAGCCCTCGAGACATGAACAGAGGACCAACGCTGCGAAGGAGGCCAACTCGGGAAGGAGACTAGCCGACAAAGGAAGCTACGCCATTGCCATCACCTGTGCGTCCGACAGATCAGTGCCATCTTGTTCCATCGCCAAATGGAGCACCCCCAGCTCCTCGCCATGGCTCGAAGGGCGCCGCACCGTCGAACGATGGAGTGCTCACCACCCTAGAGCGCAGACGGAAGCTGATGTCAAGACAACAGAGGAAGGCCTTCGAGCACATCCACATTGCCGAACCTGGCTCCTCAAGAGTGCGCTACCGTTGAAGCATGCCTCGCCACATGACGAGAAGAAGCTGTCATCCACAGAGCTTGCCTTGGCAACTAGCAAAATGAGACCTTGCTCACAGGACGGAGCCTCCAAGGAGGAAACGACGCCACTGCCCGGTCCAGAACATGCCAGACCAAGAGTTTTCACCCAGAGCCCATGGTGGATGCAGGTCGCCCACGGTGACACCTCCAGGGAGGAGAACGACACACAGAAGCGTTGCTATCACCGGCACCGACACCGTCGGGCAGAGCTTTCGCTCGGGAAAAGACCGCACCAACCAGGTCCATCAGCAGGGTCGGCGAAGGCAAGATGCAGATGACGCCCGGAGCAATTGGGGTGGCAGACCCTGTACGACGGACGCCCCCAAATGGTCCACCCCGCCGCCCAAGCGGCTGGGGCGACCAACGAGCACCTGCACGGAGACACCCGCCGAGGTGGTGTCACCGTGCCCACCGTCCGGAGCCGCCGCTCCGGCGACCAAGAGAATCCACCCTCATCCACCAGCCACAGGGCAGTGGACCGCAAGCACGTAGCCGGCCACCCCTGCCGCCGCACTAGCGCAAATCCACCACACACTGCACCCAAAGCTTGACCTTTGCACCCACATGGAGAAGATTCCTAGATCTGGGAATCGGGCGCCCAGAAGAAGTAGCCGCGAGGACCACACACGAGGGAGAGGCCATTGCCTAAGGATGCCACCAGATCGGACCTGGAGCCCGCTGGATCCGGCGGATCCAGCCTCCGGCGGCGGCCGGGAACCACCTCCACGACCGCCGGCCACCTGCAAGGAGCCACGCCGCCCAGACCGGGGAGAGCAGCCCCCCTCACCTCCATAGCCGCCGAGGGCCGCGCCTCCACCCAGCAGGCCACGGCCGCCGCGACGCGAGGGGACAGCAGGGGCGAGATCCAGCCCGAACGCCATGGGAGAGGAAGGGGCTCGCGAAGGGAGCAGGAGGGCCAAAGCAACTCAACAGCCGGGTCCATGAAAAGGTCGGGTATTCCTGCTGACAAACTAATCGTCCAAAATTCTTTGGTCGGCCAGGACAACCCAACCCCTGGGTCAATAGGAAAGTTGACCACAACCCCACTGTACTTTCTCCGGCCTGGACATGCCGGCGATCTTCATTGCGCACCCAATCGATTGGCTAGGCGAACTGAGCAGACGATTAATTAGTTTCTGTGCGATCGCCATGAAGGTCGTTGTACGTACTCCCTCCGGTCCTTTTTACTCTGCACATTGGTTTTGCCGAAAGTCAAACTTTGCTAAGTTTGACCAAATTTATATTAGAAATTATTAGCATCTATAATATTTAATAAATATAATATGAAAATATATTCCAAGATGAATCTAATGATATTGGTGTTGTTATGTGAATGTCTATAATTTTTTATATAAACTTGGTCAAAGTTGGATGAGATTGATTTCAGACAAGCCTAATATGCAAAGTAAAAAGGACCGGATGGAGTACATCCCATCGCACGCGCTTCAGTGTCGTTGGCCAGGCAGGCCCATGACGGCCATGGTCCGGCCAAGCTAAGCGAACACGGTGTGTGAAAGTGCCCACACACACCATGTGACAAAAAAGGAAACACAGTCACACCACGGGCGAGCATACGTTCTTCTAGGTTTGCCGCATTCTCCCTGCAATACAGTCGTGGCCAGTGGTCTTCGGGTTGGTTTTTGGTCCTGTTTTTTTACGTAATCACCCGCTCGGACCTGGGTTCTATATCTCCCAGATAGAGCCATACGTAGCGCTTGGATGTGGCCCCTGCGGGCCACGCGATGGAATAGACAAAGTCCTCTACGGATGAAAGTGGAGTGAAAAGTTTTTACTTTTTCGAAGAAGAAATGAAAACAAAGAGGAAATATGAAAACGGAAATGAAAATTTACAAAATAAATATGAAAATGGAACAATGTTTTCAGGTGCAACACACGTGGAAACGGAATTTTGCGATTTCTACTGTAGGCCCATGGCTACTTACCAGATATTATCCTTTTTTTACGTAATCACATTAACTCTAAAATAGCAGATAAATCAAAGGCTAGTCTACTCGAATATTTTATGTACAGATGGAACGCACGGGCACTAGTAAGTTCACCTCAGAAATTCTAATTGGCACCTAAGAGTAGTGCTCCCAGTGGTGCCTCTAATAGAACCAGTTGACTCATGCTTCGAATAAAAATTGCACTACTCCTACTAATAATCAATCTTAAGTTTGAAAATAATTTATCTTATAAAGTGTTAATCTAATTTGCAATCCACCGTTATTTTGTGTTTAGAAGGACTTTAAACAAGATATCATCTTATCAAAAAGTTTCGATCGCCCCCAACTACCAGATTATGGTAATGACAACTACCATCTTAGTACCGAACGGTTACCAAACTAGTACTAGTAGTTTACGGTTAGCAAGCTACTAATTTATGTGCTTTTGGGATTGCAAAAAAATAAATACTCATGAGAATGAGAAGAAAAAGATAGGAGAAGATTTAGAGTCTAAGGTTGGATTGCCAACCAAAAAACTGATGCTCCTCAAAGTAGGATGGTTATATATGCTCCAAGACTCTGTCCCAGTTACTCATGTTCTATTCCTTTTGTTTATCCTTTCCTAAAAGGGCAGCGCTGCACGTAGCTCCTGCTTACGCAGGGTCTGGACAAGGGTCCGACCTTTTTAGGTCTTTTATACGCAGCATTTTCCTTTATTTCTACAAGAGGCTAGGACGTGAAACCATGATCTCATGGTCACAAGGCAACAGTTTTATTGTTGCGCCAAGGCAACGGCCTTTTGTTTTTCCTCACAAATAGGCATATTTTTTCTTTCCATAATACTTCAAAACATAAAACATCCCCGCAAAAAAATTACTTCAAAACATAAAACATGTGTTTAAAAATTTTAAACGCCCCTGTGCACATGCACCTGAATCAAAAATCGGAACTGAGACAGAATTTAGAAAATACAGAAAGTACGTACAAAATACCGTTTTATTTGATCTTTGTGACTTTAAACCAAGAGCCAAATTCAATTTGCAGGTTCCGTCTCGATGAACTACGCGGAGCTCAAATTCATAATCACGACATCACACATCACAGATGGCTGGCTGCACAAGTTGTTGATTCCAATATTTCTCAGACGATGTTGAAAAATGATAAAAAGAAGATCAAAAAGGGGAAGAATAGGAGAGACCTGCACCTGTACTGATCATCTCTACGCAGGTCTGGACGACTATGGATTATGGAGATTCTACCTTTCGAAGCAAAGGATGAGAAGATGTCTCCACGCAGGTATAGTGTTATGGACTTTCCAAGCAAAGGATGAGAAGATGTCTCCAAGCTGGGAAGAGCGTGTGCGTAGCAACACTAGAGTAGTGCAAGACGTGCAAATGTAGAGCAGCGAGGGTCTTGTACAGCCAAGTCTTCTAAATGGCTTGCGATAGGCCTAGATATCCAGAGAGAATGCTTTCCTTGGCCGAGGTGTCTTGTACAGTCAGTGTCGATCGTAGCATTGTGGACCTAGACCCAAAGCGCTCCCGTCCAAATGTAAGTATATATAAGTTTCAAGCTAGGTTCCTCGATCGAGCAGTCAGTGTGGAACAATTGTTTGATCTGATCTCAACCACACGCTTGTCCAAACCTTGACTAGTTGAATACTTCTAGAAGTAGTTGAACCTTGATTAATTAATCTACTACTTCTAGGAGTAGTGTGTTAATGAAAAAACGAGACCAACCCGGGCTAGACTAGTCTGTTGGCATTTTTTTATAAAAGAAAACTCCATGAACACCAAACGCACAAGTCGAGACTTGAACCCTGGTGTGCTGGCTGCGAACTCCCGTGCCTAGGCAACTGAGCTACGCTCAGTTCTCAAAATAGTGTATTAATGAGAGAGATCACTTTATATAGCTGTATATGTACATCCTGGAAGGCCTTTCACGCCGGTAGACTGCTGAGCCATCCAATCACGGTTTTGGAATATATATACTCATAATAATTACAGGTACACTGATTTAGATCAAAGATCCAAGAAAATATAAAGTACTCTCTCCGTTTTAAAATAGATGATCCAACTTTGTACTAACTTTGTACTAAAGTTAGTGCAAAGTTGAGTCATCTATTTTGGAACGGAGGGAGTAACTCTTATGGCTAAGAATTACAATGAAATCTCTTGCTTGTAAATATCTTCTTCCTAGTATCAACCTCTGCTAGAAGAAATATTCCAAAGACTTTGGTAAGAGGCTGCAATTGAACTGAAGCAACAGTGTTGTCATTATTGCATATGCGTCTTATGCACTCTCAATCTCGTGTGGGCCTATGAACCGGGCCGGATGTCCTATGGGCTGATATGTCGGTAGAAAAATCGCATTAGGTCTATTTAGTGATTTGTCATAGACTAACCCCCAGAGGATGAAGGAAGAAGCTCGTAGTCTTGTTTGTCTAATGTAAATGCTGATAGTAGTGGCGGAACAAGCAGCAGGTTAAGCCTGGGGCTATGCTACGTTGAGTGATAAATTTCTATGATTTTCTATAGTTTCTATGAAGGAATTATAAGGGAAGTTGTTGCTACGCCTGTGGCTATAGACATAGTTGCCCCAGGCCTATCTAGTATTGCTACAAACTCTTTAGTTCTTGCACCTGGGCGGGCTATGTAGACCCTATGATCCTTTTTTTGTGCAAGATAAACCCTACGATCCTTGATTAATAAAACTCGGGTGTTTTTCTCAACAACAAAAAAGAGAATCTCTCCATAAAATACTTTCCTTGGCCTAGGAGTCTTGTACAGTCGGTGTCGAACGTACCATTGTTGACCTTGACCCATGCTCATGTGCATATGTAACATAGTACTAGTATGAGATTCCAGCTATGTGTCTTGTGTTGTCAGTGTGGAATAGTTGTTGCAATTGATCTTGACCCACGCTCTCGTCCAAATCTAACCTAGTAGAATGGGTCAATAATCACAGCCATGGAATACTTATCAACACAATGGTTCACGGTAGTCTATTTCTCCATGGAATGCTTTCCTTGGACTGTGTCTTGTGCTGTCAGTTTCGTACCATTGTTGTTCTTGACCCACACTCTTGTCTGTAACATAGTTGAGGCAAATTTGACAATTTTGACCTCGGGATGAAATCAAATCACCGAGTGAACTGCCCGTGAAACTATTTCACGCCGATGATCTTTTTGTGTAGCGCCCGCCATGCCGGCGCCACACCCTACTGTGCAGCGCCTAGCTCGGGGGCGTTGCACACCTGTCCACCGTGGCAGCCCCTGGGCCCGCACCTAGCAGTGCAGCACCTCAGAGCTAGGTGCCACACATTTAAAGTGCAGCGCCTGGCGCTCGGACGCTGCACTGTGACTTATCCAGCCACTCGGCTGCCCCCCTCCCCCACTCCCCCACCCCACACATCCCAACCCGAGCTTTGCCCCCTCTCCCACTCTCTCCTCCTCTCAAATCCTTTCCCAAATCTTGCAAATTTGACGAATTTGTCCGTGGATTTCAAAGTCAAACCCTCCCTCAAGGTAATCTTCTCTCATCCCCTTGTTTTGATCCAAGTAATGTTATCATTTTGCTCATTTGTTGCTAGTTTGGGGAAACCCTAGTTTTGTTTGGATCTAGAGATTTGCATGGAGATGTGAGATGTTTGTTTGCCAATTTCCTACGATTAGGCTTTGCTAGTATGTTAGGGTTATTCTTATGGGTGTTCTTATGTTAATGCTTGGGTTAGGTTTAGGGCTAGGGTTATGGTTAGGGTTAGGGTTAGGGTTGTTGTTTGATATATATTTTAGGGTTTGTATTCCTTGTTAATCCTTGGATTAGTACTCATGGAAGCAATGTTACGTTGTGTTGTTTGAATGCTTATAGGGATGGGAAGAACATGTGTGTTTGTTCATCATGGGGACAAAGACGCCTTCTTGAAAGGCAATATTGAACCGGACCCGGATGAGCTTGACATGGTGCTTGATAGTAGTCCTAGCTATGTGGAGCTGTTGCAACAAGTGAGGAAAGATTTGAATTGGATGGCCCCTAGTGATATCGTTGAGTTGGAGGGAAGGCATAATGTAGGTTTTGGAATGCACATCCGTTGGAAGACAATGCGTGTCAACTCGGAGCAATGTTGGGTTGCATACAAGGAAACGGTGGCCGAATCACTTGATAAGGCTATTGAGTTATTTGCAATGAAAAAGGTTGATTCAAGGTTGCATTTGGACTTGAACCGGAACCCCTCCCCTTTGGTTGCTAGTAGCCCCCCACCCTTGAAGCAAGATGAAATTATTGAACCTCTTTTGACCCAAGAAGTGAGGCCAACATTGAGCCCGATTACAAGCAACCAAGATGAAGCTTCGCAAGAGGAGACTGATGAGTATGCGGACGATGGCAATGAACTTGATCTCCATGACAACAATATGGGTGATCTCGACAAATATCATTTGCAAGAGACAATGGACCATTCCATCCCTTTTTCCTGTGCATATGCATCGGACTCGGATGACGATGGTCCCGACGAACAAGTTGATGCGGAGGGGTTCACGGTGAAGGAAGCCGAAGCTTTCGAGAAGGTATTCGGTCGGGATCATCGGACTACATTGTTCAAGGATGTTAGTCTCGCGGATGAAGACGTGGTAGATGGTGGCCAATGTATATCTGTTGGGGTTAGGCCAAGCTCTCACCGTGATTTGGGAGATGACAAGAACCGGATTGCAAAAGGGTCTAAGTTCGAAACCTTCTTGGAATTGAAGATGTGGCTCGACAACTACTCGGTTATGCATTATCGTCCACACAAGGTGGTGCACTCGGACGTCAATGTGCGCTACACGGTTGCATGTGCATGTGAAGATGAAATATGTCCGTGGATTGTGCGTGCAAGACCATGGAAAGGAGGTCCCACTTGGCACGTAGTGAGTTGTGTGCCAACTCATATGTGCCGAGGCAAAAGGGTGGATGGCAAGATTGTGCCACAAGACCACAGACAACTCACGTCCGAGTTCATCGCTTACAGGCTCTCCAACTCAATATCCACACTTCCAACAATGAGCGTCCAACATGTCATTGACCTTGTGAAAGCCATCTTTCATTACAAGGTGAAGTACAGCAGGGCATGGAAGGCAAAGCAAGCCACATTTAAGATGTTGTATGGTACTTGGGAGGAAGCATACAACCGAATCCCTAGGTTGTTGTTAGCCATGGCCGCGACAAACCCGGGCATGGTTCATGTGGTCGAGCCTCATGGGCACCAAACAACGGTTCATGAAGGAAGGAAAGTCCGAGTATTTGGTCGTGCATTTTGGGCATTTGAGCAATGCGTGAGGGCTTTCGAACACTGTAGGCCGGTCATCACCATTGATGGCACATTCTTGACCGGACAATACAAGGGCACCTTGTTGGTTGCAATAGCAAGTGATGCCAATAACCGGGTGTTGCCATTGGCATTTGCTTTGGTTGAGGTGGAGAACAATGACAACTGGGAGTGGTTTTTGTGTCTTTTGAGGATGAAGGTGTTACCCGCTCAAAGGGAAATTTGTGTCATATCGGATCGGCATCGAGGAATTCTTAACGCGGTGGAGATTGACATTCCTGGGCATGCTCTGTTGCACCATCGATTGTGAATGAGGCACTTTTGTTCAAACTTCTATAGGGCATGTGGCCTTAAGGAGCCGGCCGATGATCTTCAAGATTGTTGTCTCGCTTTCTCCGACAAGCGGTTCGCCACTTTGTACCACAAATTGCTCGCACACAAAAAACTAGATCCCGGGGGTCAAGACTTTCTCAATAGGCACATTCAATACCGGAACAAGTGGGCACGTGCTTTTGGTGAAGATGGCCGGAGATACGGTCAAATGACAAGCAATATGGCCGAATGCTTCAATAGGGTGCTTAAACGTGCACGTGGATTACCCATTTGACAAGATGAATGTGTACTTTCTAAAGTACTCGATGGAAACGGATGCACAGATAGCGGGTGAGAACCCGCGCAAGTAAAAGTACAAGTTCCCACCGAAGGTTGATGAATGGTTACAATTTCAATCACGGAGGGCGGACTCAAAAGAAGCTATATTATATGACAATGAAGAGTGGAAGTACGAAGTGAAAGAGCCAGGAGGAACCACAAACAATGGCCGCCAACATGGAGGTCGGGCTTCAAGGTGTCGTTAACACAATGTGATTGCTCTTGTGGGAGGCCATTGTTGCTTCATCTCCCATGCTCACACTTGTATACCGCCGGTCGCGTTAGGAATGTGGACATCAATCACCTACGCACCATGAGTGAGTCGGAGTTCTCAATCATGACGGTCAAGAAAACATGGGCTCCCCGCTTTCACCCATATTTTGACCAATCACAATGGCCGGAGTACCATGGTGTTCAACTATGGCCGGATCCAGAGTTGAAGGTTGTTAAACGGGGTAGACGTAAGACAAAGCGTCTTAGAGGCGACATGGACGGATGGGGCCATGGTCGCCGCTGCAAAGCGGGCAACGACCAATTTCAAGAGCCTTGTGAGAGCTCCCGTTGTGGGGAGTGCAAAGGTCATGGACACAACAAAAGAAAATGTACGAAACCAAGGAAAAGGTCCAAGAAAAATGATGCAAGCACAAGCCAACAAGGAGCTACAGTAGGAAGCCAACCAAGTGGTAGCCAACAAGTGCCAAGGCAACCAAGTGGTAGCCAAGAAGTGCCAAGCCAACCAAGTGTTAGCCAAAGAGGATCTAGGCAACTAAGAGGTCGGCAACTAGAACTTACAAGAGGCCGTGGTGGTGGTAGAGCTCGTGGTGGTGGTGTAGGCCGTGGTGGTGGTAGAGCTCGTGGTGGTGGTGGTGTTGGCCGTGGTGATGGTCTTGGCCTTGGTGGTGGACTTGGCCGTGGTGATGGACAGGGACAAGGTCGTTATAGAGGAATGTTTGGATACCTCGATGGACCATTTCTGTATGTTGCTCACTAACTATAATGTTTCATATGTTCTTGTTTTTCATATGTTCTTGTTGTACATGTTCTTCCATTTGTTTTTATTGTCTTTACTGACCATTATGTTTCACTCATTTTAGGTATGGCGGCTTTCCAACCCAACAAACCAACAAGGAAGGAGGATGGCGAAGATGAGATGGCGGGATGGTGGGAGAAGGCTGCAAAGAAGCTTAGAGATGAGGATGCAGCCGCACTAAAGAAGAAGGAAGAGGAGCTTGAGAAGAAGAGGAAGGAAAGAGAGAGAGCGACAAATGCGATGTACGCTAGGGAGCAAGCGTTGGTGAGGAAATGTGAGGAGGCACAGAAGAAGCGTCAAAAGGATTTTCAAGAAAGAACCATGAAACTTTGGGCATTCGCAGCTGAAAAAGAGGAGAGGAAGAACAAGATATTCATGGAGAGGGTGGTTAAGGAGGCTCACCTCATAAAGAAAAGGGAGGAGGAAGAGGAAGAAGAGAGGAAGAAGAACAAGGGAAAGGGGCCTTGCTCTACGCAATAGAGCTATTTCATCTTCAACTTCAACTTGCTTGTGGACGATGATCGTGTTATCCTCTAAACTATGCTCTTCGATTTGGTTGTGAACTACTATGTGTCATGAACTACTATGCCTCCTCCTCCATTTGGTTGTGAACTACTATGTGTCGTGAAGTACTATGTATTTCATCCTAAATTTGGTTGTATGAATTACTCCTCAAGTTGAAGTACTATGTGTTATGAACTACTATGTGTTATGAAGTACTTTGTGCATATGTTGTCTTCACAGTTGTTTGCTTGCTATGTATCAATCCTACTTCACATCATCGTACTATGTCTGCATATGCTAAAGAATTCACTAAGTCCCAGTGCAACGCCTAGCCAATGGGCGTTGCACTGTACAGTGTGGCGCCTCAAGGCTAGGCGTTGCATAAGTGTGTAACTATCCAGAGAGCAACATAAGGCATGGCAAGTTACAGACTTGTGTGGCACCTAGCTATCAGGCGCCACACTGTACATTGCAACACCCACATGCCAGGCACTGCACTATACAGTGTGGCGCCTGCAAGCTAGGCGCCACATAGGTCTGTAACTTGCCCTCCCTTCTGTTGCTCTTTGTTGCTCCAGTTTTGTCCAAAATTTTGCTAAGTGTTGATGTGGAGCCTAGCTTGCAGGTGCCACACTGTACAGTGCGATGCCCAAGGGCTAGGCCCTGAACTGTATAGTGTGGCGCCTGCAAGCTAGGCGCCACACAAGTCTGTAACTTGCCCTGCCCTTTGTTGCTCTCTGTTGCCCTGCCTTCTGTTGCTCAAACTGGGTCATTTTAAGTCACAGATAGTTGCATCACAGAATAAACAGTAATTTCAACATTACTATGAGCTAAGACATACAATCAATTCAACTTCAACATTTCCTAGAGTGAGCATCACGACAAGTTCAACATTACTAAGAGCTTCAAGTTCAACATTACCTAGAGTGACCATCACGACAAGTTCAACATAGAGTGACCATCACGACAAGTTCATCATTACCACCAACGTAGAGTTCAACATAGAGCTACAAAGAACATAGATCTACCATTACAAATAGAGGACGGCGACTAGTTCCTTGAGCGCTTGTTGGCTCCTCCCCCCCCCTCTTGACTCCTATCTTCTTCACCTTCCTAGGAAGAGGAACCCGCGCCAGCTCCGGCTCCGGTTCCTCCACGTCATCAACATTGTCATCCAAATAGTCATCCAAAGCCGCCATCCGCGAGGTGCCAACCGTCCTTTTGCCTCTTTGGGTGAAGTCTTCAGGTGTGTATTTCTTGATTCCCTTCCTAGGCTTTAACTGGTATGCAGACCGAACCTGGTACGTCCCCAAGGTCATATCATCAGCAACCTATGCATCAAGAAAAGATATGGAAAGACCGTGTGTGAGGATATAGTTAGCAATGCATCAACAATTGGATATATGCTCATGCCATACCTCTTGGGTGATCACACCCACATCCTCATCCTCCAAAGGATCACCATGGCCCTGGCCCGAAGTGGGATCTGATGGTGTCGCCGACCTAGACCGTTCTGGTGATACATACTCGGGGTCACGACAACCGAAAAGGTTTGATAGCCGCCTTAACTTTTGGCCCTGGCACTGCAACATGTACAAGTGAATGAGACATCAAACGTAGCAAAACATGTTAAGTGCTAGTTTGAAGGAGATGTGAACCTTAATGAATGCTCGAAGTGCACCTTCCCCATCGCTTTTGCCAGTCGGGGTTGTTTCCAGAATAATCTCAGTCTCATCAGCTGCTTTCTTGATCTGGGCACGCTATGAACAAAAACGGTATTAACGTGTTAGGCAAGCGAAGATGAGAATAGTGTGAATGGAAAAGCAAAAAGGGCAAATACCACAAAGTTCATCATTGGAGCTGAAGGGATCACTGAGTTGCCTTTCCTAACTAATGCGTTGTACTGGTGCTGGGCTAGCTCAACAAAAACGGTCGGATTTTCCAAAATCTCGTCAGCATACGCCGTCTTGCATACCTCCACACTGGTACTTCCAAGAAACCATGTGATATAGTTGTTAAACACGATTGGGCAGTGCTCACGAAGCTGGGCTCGTTTTCCAGCCCTAGCTTGCTCCACACTAAGCACGAACTGTACGACATACTTCCTGTGATGCTTGGCCCAATCCTTGATCTTCCGCTGCTTTTGCTATCCAACCTGCAAGTTAGAAGCAGAATATTACCACCATTGAAACCGCCGAGAAGCCGCCAAGTGCTCAAGGTTAATTATATCTTACCCGTGTAGCACCTTGTCCGTGTCCTCCCACTCCGGCGGAAATGACTGGAACAAACCAAACTGGCGGAACACCCAATGTGGCAGGTGAAGCTCAACCGCCCAGTTACATATGAGTGTGCACCGCATATGCTAGAGATCGCTATCCCTAGTGCACATCGGCTTCAGCCTGAACTCTATAGGGTTACCAAAACTCTCTCCTTTTCCATACGGCTCCCATTCCACCTGTAAAATGGGATAAAATGCAAAATTGATATCGAGTTACGATAGAAGCATGATAATCACTTATGCAATGTCAATTCACCTGCTCAGGCGTGATCACGTCCAGCTCGCTCTTGTACAACTTGTACATGACCGACGGATCATCCGTCGTCTCATTTAACACATCCCACTTGTAAGCCCAAGTGGGGCGCCATAGTGGGTCATTTTTGTCGTCCCAATCCTCGTACTTCACGGTCTTCGGTTGTCTAACCGGCAAACGCTCCCAGCTCCATATGGAAAGTGCGGGCATACAACCACCAATACCTCCAGATGGCCTACAACAGGCTTCATCCAGATGCACATAAAAGAGAACATGGTTGAATTAATAGCAAGATCGCATTGATAATGTAGCAATGAAGTGAAAAGGAAACAACTTCATACCTGTCGATACAAGTAAGCCAGTGTCGCCGAACCCCAACTCCATTTGCTATCGAAGACGGTCAACGCCTTCAGCCACATCCATGGAGCATTCTTGCATGTGCCATCAGCAAACATAGTCCTGGATATCACGTACCACATGTAGACACGAGCATATGTCTTGACCATATCCTCATTAGCATCCTCAGGGCAAGTACCAAAGTTCGATGTAATCCACGTGAAAGGATCATCGGCTGCGACTCTTTCCTTCTTCTTGTCTTCTGCTTCTGGTTCCCGAGGCTCCCGAGGAACCATACCGATAAGGGCATGCATCTGCGCGTGCCACCCATCAGAATCGGTGTTCATACATAAAGGGTTCCCATCGATAGGAAGACCGGTGATCATAGCCATATCCTGTAGCGTCACGGTCATCTCCCCGGTCCGAAGATGGAAAGTGTGTGTCTTCGGTCTCCAATGATCAATAAGTGCGATGAGTGCTGCAGCATTGTTGGGTGGCGTCGACCGGCTGACCAACTGAATGAAAGGGAGAAGTCCCGTCTCCCTTACATACGGTGTGTACCTCTCATCATAGAGCATCCACGCAAGGGTGACCCCGTGAGACCGAAGCTTCAAAGGTGCAAGCTCCTACAAACAAACAAACAAATCATTACATATGGGGCATTTGTGTTTGAAATAAACATGAAATTCATAACACCGGCAACTTCCATTATTACCCGCTGCTCCACCGACATAGCGTACGACTGGTGTTGTTTGTCCCAGTGATCATCGAGAAGCCAAACCATCTTAACAATTTGAAAAAAACTTTCTTGTCAACACAATATCTTTTGAATACAAATAAACTAAAGTACGCCTACTAGATGCAAAATTCAAAGCATATGTATCCAAAGCATTCTTGTCAAAACAAATATAAGTTCAACACAAATAAACTAAACTAGGCCTACTTCATACAAATAAACTTTTCCATAGAAATAACATGTCAACCTATGTATCCAACCATATTTTTTCGAAAAAATAAACTAAACTAGGGTTCCCCATGTCAAACAAACAAGAGTTCTAATACATGCAAGATTATAATACATGCAAGATTCTAATCTAATCAAATCAAAAAAAGGTTACCCAAATCTTCAAAATAGTATATTTTCTATGGATAGAAAGAAGGGGATCGGAGGAGAGTACCTTCTAGGATGGATTGGTGACGAAATCCACGGACCAAATCGTCGGATCTGAAGCATTTGGGAGAGGGGATTGAGAGGGGGAGAGGAGGAAGCCGCCGCGCCGTTCTGTTTTGTAACCCCCTTGGAACGAATGGGTGGGGTGGGGGGAGGGGAGCAGGAGGCTGCAATCTAAGTCACAGTGGAGCGCTCGGGGGCTAGGCGCTGCACATTACTTGTGTGGCGCCTTGCTACGTCTTGAGCTTGCGTTGGATTTCCCTGAAGAGGAGAGGATGATGCAGCACAGTAGCGTAAGTATTTCCCTCAGTTTTTGAGAACCAAGGTATCAATCCAGTAGCAGACCACGCGCAAGTCCCTCGTACCTGCACAAAACGATAGCTACTCGCAACCAACGCTTAGGGGTTGTCAATCCCTTCATGGTCACTTACGAGGGTGAGATCTGATAGAGATAATATTTTTGGTATTTTTGGTATAAAGATGCAAAGTAAAATGTAAAAGCAAAGCAAGTAAATAAAGTGATGGAGATTGATATGATGAGAATAGACCCGGGGGCCATAGGTTTCACTAGTGGCTTCTCTCAAGAGCAAAAGTATTCTACGGTGGGTGAACAAATTACTGTTGAGCAATTGACAGAATTGAGCATAGTTATGAGGTTATCCAGGCAATGATCATGTATATAGGCATCACGTCCGTGACAAGTAGATCGAAACGATTCTGCATCTACTACTATTACTCCACTCATCGACCGCTATCCAGCATGCATCTAGAGTATTAAGTTCAAAACAGAGTAACGCCTTAAGCAAGATGACATGATGTAGAGGAATAAATTCATGCAATATGATAAATACCCCATCTTGTTATCCTCGATGGCAACAATACAATACGTGCCTTGCAACCCTTTCTGTCACTTGGTAAGGTCACCGCAAGATTGAACCCAAAGCTAAGCACTTCTCCCATTGCAAGAACTACCAATCTAGTTGGCCAAACCAAATGGATAATTCGAAGAGACTTGCAAAGATAACTTAATCATACATAAAAGAATTCAGAGAAGAATCTAATATTTTCCATAGATAAGCTGGATCATAAACCCACAATTCATTGGTCTCAACAAACACACCACAAAAAGAAGATTACACCAAATAGATCTCCACGAGAGAGGGGGAGAACATTGTATTGAGATCCAAAAAGAGAGAAGAAGCCATCTAGCTACTAACTATGGACCCGAAGGTCTGAAGTAAACTACTCACACTTCATCGGAGAGGCTATGGTGATGATGTAGAAGCCCTCCGTGGTAGATGCCCCCTCCGGCGGAGCTCCTGAACAGGCCCCAAGATGGGATCCCGTGGGTACAGGAAGTTACGGCGGTGGAGTTAGGTTTTTGGCTCTGTCTTTGATCTGTCGGGGGTACGTAGATATATATAGGAGGAAGGAGTACGTCAGTGGAGCATCAGGGGGCCCACGAGGTAGGGGGCGCGCCCAAGGGGGGAGGGCGCGCCCCCCACCCTCGTGACCGCCTCTGGCACTTCTTGGAGTAGGGTCCAAGTCTCGTGGATCACGTTCGGTGAGAGATCACGTTCCCAAAGGTTTCATTCTGTTTGGACTCCGTTTGATATTCCATTTCTTCGAAACACTGAAATAGGCAAAAACAGCAATTCTGGGCTGGGCCTCCGGTTAATAGGTTAGTCCCAAAAATAATATAAAAGTGGAAAATAAAGCCCATTATAGTCCAAAACAATAGATAAAGTAGCATGGAGCAATCAAAAATTATAGATACATTGGAAACGTATCAGGCATCCCCAAGCTTAATTCCTGCTCATCCTCGAGTAGGTAAATGATAAAAAGAGAATTTTTGATGCGGAGTGATACTTTGGCATAATTTCAATGTAAATCTTCTTAATTGTGATATGAATATTCGGATCCGAAAGATTCAAGACAAAAGTTCATATTGACATAAAAATAGTAATACTTCAAGCACACTAATCAAAATAATTATGTCATCTCAAAATAACATGGCCAAAGAAAGTTCATCCCTACAAAATCATATAGTTAGGCTATGCTTCATTTTCGTCACACAAAGATGTTCCCAACTTCTATACCCCCGATGACAAGCCAAGCAATTGTTTCATACTTAAATAATCTCAAACTTTTTCAACCTTCACGCAATACATGAGCGTGAGCCATGGATATAGCACTATGGGTGGAATAGAATATGATGATGGGGATTGTGTGGAGAAGACAAAAAAGGAGAAAGTCTTACATTGACGAGGATAATCAACGGGCTATGGAGATGCCCATCAATTGATGTCAACATGAGGAGTAGGGATTGCCATGCAACGGATGCACCAGAGCTATGAATGCTCAACAAAAGAAAACTAGTGGGTGTGCATCCAACTTGCTTGCTCATGAAGACCTAGGGCATTTGAGGAAGCCCATCGTAGGAATATACAAGCCAAGTTCTATAATGAAAAATGCCCACTAGTGTGAAAAAGACAACTTATGAGACTCACTATATGAAAAACATGGTGCTACTTTGAAGCACAATATATGAGACTCGCTACATGAAGAACGACGTGCTACTTTGAAGCACAAGTGTGGAAAAAGAGATAGTAGCATTGCCCTTTTTTTGGGCCTTTTTTTTATTTTGGCCTTTCTCTTTTTTTTATTTGGGCAATGCTCTAATAATGATGATCATCACACTTCTATTGATTACAACATGAGGATTACAACTCGAAACTAGAACAAGGTATGACTCTATATGAATGCCTCCGGCGGTGTACCGGGATGGTGCAATGAATCAAGAGTGACATGTATGAAAAACAATGCATGGTGGCTTTGCCACAAATACGATGTCAACTACATGATCATGCAATGGCAATATGACAAAAGTAATGTATGTCATAATAATGATGAACGGAACGGTGGAAAGTTGCATGGCAATATATCTTGGAATGGCTATGGAAATGCCATAATAGGTAGGTATGGTGGCTGTTTTGAGGAAGATATAGGGAGGTTTATGTGTGATAGAGCGTATCGTATCACGGAGTTTGGATACACCAGCGAAGTTTGCGCCAACTCTCAATGTGAGAAAGGGCAATGCACGGTACCGAAGAGGCTAGCAATGGCGGAAACGTAAAAGTGCGTATAATCCATGGACTCAACATTAGTCAAAAGAACTCATATACTTATTGCAAAAATTTAGAAGTCATCAAAAATCAAGTACTACGCGCATGCTCCTAGGGGGATAGATTGGTAGGAAAAGACCATCGCTCGTCCCCGACCGCCACTCATAAGGATGCACAAGCCAGGTACACTTCAAGCTTCAAATTTGTTACACAACTTTAACCATACGTGCATGCTACGGGACTTACAAACTTCAACACAAGTATTTCTCAAATTCACAACTACTCAACTAGCATGACTTTGATATTATTACCTCCATATCTCAAAACAATTATCAAGCATCAAACTTATCTTACTATTCAACGCACTCAAAAGAAAGTTTCACATATCTTGAACACCAAGTATATTAACATTAAGCAAATTACCATGCTATTAACGACTCTCAAAATAATCTAAGTGAAGCATGAGAGATCAAGTTTCTTTAAAAAAATCCACCACCATGCTCTAAAAGATCTAAGTGAAGTACTAGAGCAAAAAATTATCACGCTCAAAAAGATATAAGTGAAGCACTATGAGCAACTATCAAGCTCAAAAGATATAAGTGAAGCACATAGAGTATTCTATCAAATTCCAAATCATGTATGGCTCTCTCAAAAGGTGTGTACAGCAAGGATGATTGTGGTAAACTAACAAGCAAATACTCAAATAATACAAGACGCTCCAAGCAAAACACATATCATGTTGGTGAATAAAAATATAGCTCCAAGTAAATTACCGATGGAAGTGGACGAAAGAGGGGATGCCTTCCGGGGCATCCCCAAGCTTTGACTTTTTGGTGTCCGTGAATTATCTTGGGGGTGCCATGGGCATCCCCAAGCTTAGGCTCTTGCCACTCCTTGTTCCATAATCCATCAAAAGAATTCACCCAAAACTTGAAAACTTCACAACACAAAACTCAATAGAAATCTCGTGAGCTCCGTTAGAGAAAGGAAACAAAAGACTACTTTAAGGTGCTGTAATGAGCTCGTTCTTTATTTATATTGGTGTTAAACCTACTATATTCCAACTTCTCTATGGATCGTAAACTATTTTACTAACCATAGATTCATCGAAATAAGCAAACAACACACGCAGAACAGAATCTGTCAAAAACAGAACAGTCTGTAGTAATCTGTAACTAAGGCAAACTTCTAGAACCCAAAAAATTCTACCAAACTTAGACAACCTGGAAATTTTGTTTATTGTCAGTAGCAATTGGAATCAGTATTTTATCACGTTCTGGTGATTTTTCACAATTCGGGCACTGAGCACAAAGATTCTGGAAATTACAGCAAGATCAAATAACTATCATCCAAGAAGATCCAATAGGTCCAACTTGCCACAAAAACTAATTAAAAGATAAAACACATCTAAATAGAGGCTAGATGGATTATTTATTCCTAAACAAAACCAAAAACAAAAAACTAAAAATAAAATTGGGTTGCCTCCCAATAAGCGCTATCGTTTGACGCCCCTAGCTAGGCATTGATATTTCAATGATGCTCGACAAGAATTGAAGCACAAGGAGAGCATCATAAAACACATGACAAACACATCTAAGTCTAACATACTTCCTATGCATAGGCATCTTATATAAAAACGAATTATCATAGCAAGCAAAAACTAGCATATGCAAGGAAGCGGAAAGGAACAATAGCAATCTCAACATAACGAGAGGTAATTTAGCAACATGAAAATTTCTATAACCATACTTTCCTCTCTCATAATAATTACATGTAGGATCATAAGAAAATTCAATAATATAGCTATCACATAACATATTCTCAACACAATCCACATGCATGCGAAGTTGACACTCTTCCAAAATAGTGGGATTAATATTAACTAAAGTCATGACCTCTCCAAACCCACTTTTATCAAAAATTTCATAAGATTGAATATTATCCAAATATGTGGGATCTAAAGTTGACACTCTTCCAAACCCACTTTCAATATTATTGCAAACACTATTATCAATCTCATATTCATCACGGGGCTTAAATAAATTTTCAAGATCAAAAGAAGAATCACCCCAATCATGATCATTGCAACAAGTAGTACACATAGCAAAACTAGCATCCCCAAGCTTAGGGTTTTGCATATTATTAGCATGATTGACATCAAGAGAATTTATAGTAAAATCATTGCAATCATGCTTTTCATCGAAGGAACTACCAAGTATGGGTGCAATAACAACGATCTCATGTTTAACATAAGGAACTATAGCAAATTCATCTTCATACATATTGGCATCATGGCCACAAGAATAGTAAGCATCATGTTCATCAAGGGATATTTCAATCAAATCATCGGAATCATCATTTGTCTATAGATTCATGCATATCATTATTTCCTTCCAAAGCAACGGCCATTCTCTCAATAAATTCTTTGACATAGACATTATGAGCATAGTTTTCATAGGAATATTTAAGTATGTCAAAATTTTCAGATTCGTAGAGGGTAATATCATACTTTTCAATCAATGAAGCAACTTCATAAGCACCCTTAAAAGCAACAAATTCTTCAATTTGTTTGATATCATAGTAACTATAAACACCCTTTGCATAAGAAGATAAGATTTCATTTTCATTAAACTCACATAGGCAAGGAAGGTGTTTTTTAGGGTTCTTAGAGCAACAAGTAAAATCATAAATTTCACAAAGATTCCAAGCATAACACATCAATTTGTTTATTTGACTCCATAAGAGTCTCCCTTTTTCAGACAAACGGTGACGCACATAATGAGCATGCTCATCTAAAGATTTCCCATCAACTAGGCTGGTTGGAGTTTCAGCACGAGCGCATAAGGATCGAAGATGATCCAAGTAGAGCACTTTAAGTGGATCCATATCAATAGATTTTTAGCAAGCAAAGATGCAAGCAAATAGAAGGCACATGAAAACACAAACAAAAATACATATGGGAAGAAGGCGAAGAAAGGGCGAATAAAAGGCAAGGGTGAAGTGGGGGAGAGGAAAACGAGAGGCAAATTGCAAATAATGTAATGCGAGAGATAGGGATTGTGATGGGTACTTGGTATGTTGACTTTTGCGTAAGCCTCCCCGGAAACGGCGCTAGAAATTCTTCTTGCTACGTCTCGAGCTTGCGTTGGATTTCCCCGAAGAGGAGAGGATGATGCAGCACAGTAGCGTAAGTATTTCCCTCAGTTTTTGAGAACCAAGGTATCAATCCAGTAGGAGACCACGCGCAAGTCCCTCGTACCTGCACAAAACGATAGCTACTCGTAACCAACGCTTAGGGGTTGTCAATCCCTTGACGGTCACTTACGAGGGTGAGATCTGATAGAGATAATATTTTTGATATTTTTGGTATAAAGATGCAAAGTAAAAAGTAAAAGGAAAGCAAGTAAATAAAGTGATGGCGATTGATATGATGAGAATAGACCCGGGGGCCATAGGTTTCACTAGTGGCTTCTCTCAAGAGCATAAGTATTCTACGGTGGGTGAACAAATTACTATTGAGCAATTGACAGAATTAAGCATAGTTGTGAGGTTATCCAGGCAATGATCATGTATATAGGCATCACGTCCGTGACAAGTAGACCGAAACGATTCTGCATCTACTAATATTACTCCACTCATCGACCGCTATCCAGCATGCATCTAGAGTATTAAGCTAAAAACAGAGTAACGCCTTAAGCAAGATGACATGATGTAGAGGAATAAATTCATGCAATATGATAAATACCCCATCTTGTTATCATCGATGGCAACAATACAATACGTGCCTTGCAACCCTTTCTGTCACTTGGTAAGGTCACCGCAAGATTGAACCCAAAGCTAAGCACTTCTCCCATTGCAAGAACTACCAATCTAGTTGGCCAAACCAAATGGATAATTCGAAGAGACTTGCAAAGATAACTTAATCATACATAAAAGAATTCAGAGAAGAATCAAATATTTTCCATATATAAGCTGGATCATAAACCCACAATTCATCGGTCTCAACAAACACACCACAAAAAGAAGATTACGTCGAATAGATCTCCACGAGAGAGGGGGAGAACATTGTATTGAGATCCAAAAAGAGAGAAGAAGCCATCTAGCTACTAACCATGGACCCGAAGGTGTGAAGTAAACTACTCACACTTCATCGGAGAGGCTATGGTGATGATGTAGAAGCCCTCCATGGTAGATGCCCCCTCCGGCGGAGCTCCGGAACAGGCCCAAAGATGGGATCTTGTGGATACAGGAAGTTACGGCGGTGGAATTAGGTTTTTGGCTCTGTCTTTGATCTGTCGGGGGTACGTAGGTATATATATGAGGAAGGAGTACGTCGGTGGAGCGTCAGGGGGCCCACGAGGCAGGGCGGCACGCCCAGGGGGGAGGGCACGCCCCCACCCTCGTGACCGCCTCTGGCACTTCTTGGAGTAGGGTCCAAGTCTCCTGAATCACGTTCGGTGAGAAGATCACGTTCCCGAAGGTTTCATTCCGTTTGGACTCCGTTTGATATTCCGTTTCTTCGAAACACTGAAATAGGCAAAAAACAGCAATTCTGGGCTGGGCCTCCGGTTAATAGGTTAGTCCCAAAAATAATATAAAAGTGGAAAATAAAGCCCATTATAGTCCAAAACAATAGATAAAGTAGCATGGAGCAATAAAAAATTATAGATACGTTGGAGACGTATCACGCCTAGCACGTAAGCACTGCACTGCTGGGTGCGGGCCCAGGGGCTGCCACGGTGGACAGATATGGAACGCCCCCGAGCTAGGTGCTGCACCGTATAGTGTGGCGCCGGCGTGGCGGGCGCTACACAAAAAGGTCATCGGCGTGAAATAGTTTCACGGGCAGTTCATTTGTGATTTGATTTCGTCTCAAGGTCAAAATTGTCAAATTTGCCCATAGTTGAGCTCGGTTACTAGAGAGAATACTTTTCTAAGATTCCAACCTACATGTCTTGTGCAGTGAGTGAAATGTAACCTCGATCCACGCTCTCATCCAAACCCAACCAAGTCGAATGAGTTGGTTAGCCAACTGGTACAATGCATACAGGTGATTAAAGGAACCAAATATATCTGTTTTCAAAAGCCGTCGAAGTTAAGGGATAAAAACCACACTATTCAACAACTTGAGAGACGAACGGTGTATTGATCTCATTTGTTTTTACGTTTGTAGCTCTTTTGATGTGATTCCATCGGTGTCCATGTTTTTTCCGGGCATGAGCTTTCCACCATTGTTTATAGTCTTTGTGGGCTAATTAGCATTCTCAATATAGCACTACTCCCTCCCTTCCTAGATATAAGCCCTTCTAGAGATTCCAATAAGGACTACATAAAGAGCAAAATGAGTGAATCTACATTCTAAAATATGTCTATATACATCTGTATGCACAAAGTTTCTTTGTAGCTCAGGCTACATGGAACCTCTTATCCTCAACCCTCCAGCGTTGCTTTGAGATCCGTACTCTCCAACTAACTTACAACAAGCAGATTTCTCTCTTTTGTTTCTCTAAAATGAAACAACATATGAACTTGAAACTTTGCAGATCGAACAAACATTAGACCATCAATGTGTGAAAAAACTTTCAGATTTTTTGGTCTGATATAAATATAGAAAATGAGATTTTTTTACTAAAAATATTATTAAGCATTTAAAATGCATGAAAAAATCTGAAAGTTTTTTCCCAGATTGTATTTAGAATGTATTGTTGTTCTACAAAATTTGAAGTTTATATGTTGTGTCGTTTGGGAGAAAAAAAGATAAATGCGTCTGCACGGATCGCGATGCAGAAATGAATGCCAAAGATAAGGGGTACCATGTAGCCTGAGCTATAGAAAACCGCACTCCATCTGCATGTAGTCCGCATTGAAATCTCTAAAAGGTCTTATATTTAGAAACAGAGGGAGTAGTAGCCATGAGTGTCTCTAGCCGAACCCTCAAAAGGGCTTAACTCCTTAAAAAAAATTCTTTTTGAGGAGTTAAATTGGATCTGGCCCTACCCTCAACTGGTTTAGCTGCTCAAGAAATTTAGGAGGCACGTCGGCCACCTCTCGATTTTGAGCGGCCAAAAGAAGTTCTTAGCAAAAATAAACCCCTTCCTTGAGCGGTAGCCTCTCTACCCTGCTCAGCCGCATCCACATTGGTGATGCCCTTTTTTGCATCCGATGGCCAACACGCACCCTCTTTGGCACCCAGCAGCCCCTGCCCCACTTCGATTCGATCGCCGCCCACTACATAAATCGACAAATCGAGCCGCCATCGCCATCGCGAGATCTTTGGCGACGAGGGCCACAGCGAGCCATGTTTCACTTAGAACGGGACCGTGCAGCCTCATGAAGGACACATGCACCCCGGGCGCTCGCCGCCAAGGTTCATGTCGCAGCCACTGGAGCATTCAACATCGGCCTTGGGGTACTTGGGTGGCGGAGATCTAAAATTTGGACAAGCGGGAGAAGCAGTGGCTCAACACATTTGCGATGGCATAGCATGTGGTGTGCGCATCCACTACTACGGCAGCCGGTCGAAGCTACATTTCCCTCGACAGTCGTGCCCCAAACAACAACGAGCCTCATGTTAGGCCCAATTCTTTTGACAACTTATGGTGGCTTATGGTATAAGCCACCCCTCCCAAATTTATTGTAAAAGTCGCCCTAAAAAGATTTGGGACTTCTGAACTAGTTAAGGAGGGTTAAAGCCCCCCAAAAATTGGGAGTGGCTTCTAGAATAACCTTGGGAGGGGAAGCTCATTTGACAGCCACCAAAAAGAACTGGGCCTTAGGGTGCTCTCGTGCAGCAAGGAGACTGAGAATCGCAAGGCTGTGAACTATGTTGAGGCCGAGCGCATCAATAAGGCATATATGGGCGAGTTCATCGTGAATAATCTAGAGCTCATAGCTAAGAACCAGGGGTGGTTAAATTCCAAGGAGGATGGTGTGAATTGGGACGACATCTCCACCGATGACGAGAATTCGTCTACTCGTCGTAGCAACAATGACGATGAGGTCGGACCCTACGGTGGTGGTGGTGGGGTGTTATCCCAATATCCTCTTTACTTGGATGACTTCGATGCATTTTGGGGTCGTGCCGGTGATGACAAGTAGTTTAAATTTGTCAAAATAATGCATGCAGTAATAAATCATTTAGTTATGCTATATATGGTGTGTACCTTTATTTAGTTATGCAATAAATTAGTTTAAATTTGTGTTTGAAATGAAATTGTGTGCAAATTTATTTTAGGAGATAAGTTTTAGAAGTTCGGTTAGGAACCACTTTTTCTTACCTCGCCAAATCTGGGCAGTTAAGGTTTGAGGATGCTTTTGAGGGGCTAAATTTTGATGGTTGAATTAGAGATGCTATAATATTCATAGTATGGATCATGATAAGAAAGTGAAGCTAGTGATAAAAGGTCCTTATATTTTCCAAAAACAACCGTCAAATATGTTGAGCTAGTGATGAGATGGTCGTTATACTTTCTAAACACAACCATCAAGCAATTGGGATGCATGTTGTGAAAAGTGGGGAGGGGATTTGTAGCACGCACGGATGGGCAGGCAGCCCCTTTTTTCTTCTGGCTTTTGATTTTCAATCTTTTATATCTTTTGAACCAAAAGTTTAAACTATGTTCTATTTGCATATTTGTGTTTCTGGTGACAAGGGCTTTCAAATGAGATTCATTTTAAATACATTTTGCCGGGGTTTTTAAATTTTCATTAAGTTTCAACTCCAAAAACTTGGTACAAGCGACCTATAAAATAGTAAGTTTCAGAAACTAAAATTTAGAACTTGTTGTGTCCTCGTACGAGATCCAACAAATTTATGGATCGTGAGGCAATTGGGCGGTCGACATGGCTGGACAAGTGTGTGCCCACACACCTGCGTACCCCTACTAGCTAGTTGGTGTACTGTTTTTCTCCTAGTAACCAATCGTTTTTTCCATGGTGTGTGTCCTTCTCCAACCTGACCCAAAAATGCATTCTTGAAAAAGACCCACAAAGGTACATTTTCGATAAAGAGTATATATTAATATCGCGGAGATACATATTACATCCAGCCTCGCAACAACGCAATGCCCTAATGACATGACGGATGCACACAGCCAAAAAATAAGATGAAACAAAAAATGTCCCGCTACAGTGTTTCAAGCCTTGCAGCAGCAGCACAACCACCACCAAGACAACACCTGATGTCCAGGTTCTCCAAAAGCAATGCCTCCAAGGAGGAAACAGTGCACCAACACCGTCGTCGTCCGATCGTAGATCTTGGATTTTCACCCCGGAGATAATCCCCGCTCTTAAAATAATGCCTTCAATAAAACCATTGCCAGGCACAACCAATTAAGGCAAGACCTTGGATTTTCACCCTGAACGGAAGACATTGAACTTCACATGTGTTGTCGCCTCCACTTACATACACTAGTAGAAACCAGGGCATACATTCGGACCAGATAAGGCCATTAGTCCCGGTTCAGTCACGAACCGGTACCCATGGGCCCATTGGTCCTGGTTCGTGGGGCCAGGGGCCTGCCGAGCCTAGTGGAGGCATTGGTCCCGGTTCGTCTGGGCCCTTTGGTCCCGGTTGGTGGGACGAACCAGGACCAATGGTCCTCGCTCCTGGCCCACCACCATTGGACCCGGTTCGTGGCATGAACGAGGACGAAAGGGTGACCTTTAGTCCTGGTTTGTGCTACGAACCGGGACCAATGAGTTGCCTATATATACCCATCTCCCGCGAGTAGAGCACTCCCACAACTCTGTTTTTCCTGGCCGGCGAGGGGAGAGCTTTGTGGTGCTCTAGCTCACCTCCTATGCACAAGAGGTGTTCGATGGAATGCCCGAGCCACACTACTTAAGCTTTCTCCTCTCCAAGCTCGACCTCCAAGCTCCATTTTCCTTAATATTTGTCTAGGTTTAGCGGTCCGTCACGTCCTGTCCCCGTCTTCACTGCCATCGATCGCCCCGCCGATCTCGTCGCTGGCACCACCGTGGTGAGCCTCTTGTTCTTATCTTCTTTCTAAAAGGAAAACAATTCTTACTTGTATGTTTATATAGATACTTGTATAATTTTCTTAATTTTATTATTGCTTCTTATTATTTAGTGCGATGGTTTTGGTATCCGCCCCTGTCGGCCCTCATCCTGTCTATGATTCGGATGTGGTATATATTATCTTTATAACTATTTGGTTCATTTATTGTTTATGACAATTATGCCGACCAACGTGACATGGATTTTATTTATCTAGGAGGTATGTGAACTGGAAATTCCAACCGACCCTATTGTCAAGAGGTTAAACTTAGTTGAAGAAGAAAACAATTTCTTGAAGGAAAATCTAAAAAATTTGAGGATGATAAGATGATATTGGAGTTGCATGTTGCGGATGTCGTCGATGATCACAAGATCAAGATGGATGCAATGCGCTTGAAGATTAGAAAGATTGGAAAATATGCCATTCATACCGAGGCTTGGTATCATTATGCCGTTGGATCAATTGTTACCTTGGTTGCGATTATGATCGCGGTTGTTTTGGCATTGAAATGTTTTACATAGTTTTAATGTATGGTTTAATCAATTAGATGCTCTGGAGAGCTATATGTTGTTAGATGAGAACTATGTATGTACTTTGCTTTTAATGTGATGACGAACTTCTATTAATTTGGTCACTTAATTATCTATTTATGATGTTTTGTAATGGTTTTTGACACATTTAATTATATATAATGCACGCAGATGAACCGACAATGGATGTATGGTGACAAACACACCTCCGAGTACATTAAGGGCGTGCATGATTTTCTCGAATGCCTGAGGCAAACAAGCAGAATTGTTTTATGTGATGTCCATGCCCTGTATGTGGGAATACGAAGTGTTACTCTGACTCGAAAATCATTCACACCCAGCTTCTTTATAAGGTTTCATGCCACACTATTATGTTTGGACCAAGCACGGAGAAATAGGGGTTATGATGGAAGACAGCGAAGAAGAAGAGGACGATGAGAATTATGTGCCCCCCGAATACGGTGATGCTGCAATGGGGGAAGCTGTTGAAGATCAAGAGGAACCAGACGATGTGCCCAATGATGATCTCCGCCGGGTCATTGTTGATACAAGGAGTCAGTGTGAAAGTCAAAAGGAGAAGGTGAAGTTTGATCGCATGCTAGAGAATCACAAAAAAGGTTTGTACCCCAATTGCGCAGATGGCAACACAAAGCTCGGTACCGTAATGGAATTGCTATAGTGGAAGGCAGAGAATGCTGTGCCTTACAAAGGAGAAGCTACTGAAAATATTGAAGAAGAAGCTTCCAAAGGATAACGAATTGCCCGACAGTACGTATGCAACAAAGAAGGTTGTTTGCCCTCTAGGATTGGAGGTGCAGAAGATACATGCATGCCCTAATGACTGCATCCTGTACCGTGGTGCGTATGAGGATTTGAACGCATGGCCAGTATGCGGTGCATTGCGGTATAAGATCAAACGAAATGACCCTGGTGATGTTGACGGCGAGCGCCCCCGAAAGAGGGTTCCTGCCAAGGTGATGTGGTATTCTCCTATAATACCACGGTTGAAACGCCTGTTCAGAAACAAAGAGCATGCCAAGTCGATGCGATGGCAAAGAGATGATCGTAAGAAAGACGGGAAGTTGAGAGCACCCGCTGACGGTTCACAGTGGAGAAAAATCGAGAGAAAGTACTGGGAGGAGTTTGCAGGTGACACAAGGAACATATGGTTTGGTTTAAGCGCGGATGGCATTAATCCTTTCGGGGAGTAGAGCAGCAATCACAACACCTGGCCCATGACTCTATGTATCTATAACCTTCCTCCTTGGTTGTGCATGAAGCGGAACTTCATTATGATGCCAGTTCTCATCACTACAAAAAAAGACACATCCGTGACATTTTGGGCCGAACGGAACTTTTTTCTGTCATACATATGACACTTCTATGACGATAATTGTGACAAAACCTAGTATCATCATAGATGTGGTGGGGTCCTACTTCTATGACGGAAAATCATGACAGAAAATGGGCTTTTCGTCCTGGGCGGGCCGGAGACGCAGCCGCATGTCATTCTTTGGGCCGTCCATGACGGAAAAAACCGTAGTAGAAGCGAGGGCGAGGAAAATTGTGGGGAGTTCCCAGTTATGGTGGGTGGTCGGGGCCGAGCGATGCGCGTTTCTCTCGTACACGCATGCGCGTGTGTGCGAGGCGTTGGTTCTAACTAAACCCGAGCGAGGCGTTGGTTCTAACTGAACCCGAGCGAGGCGTTGGTTCTAACTGAACCCGAGCGATTGCACTGCAGGCTACGCGTTACTGAACCCAAGCGATTGATTCCTTTGCTACTACTGCTAACTGAAGCCGATCAATGCGGCCTCTCTGGATGAACAGTGAGCGTTGTGGGGGAGGGGGAGTTGGATGAACAGTGAGCCGTGGGAGTGGATGAACAGGACCCGTGGCGTTGCCTCTAGATGAACAGGACCCCGGTCGATCTAGCCGGTTGGTGCTGGATGAACAGGACCCCGTGGAGGGCTGGATGAACAGGACGACCCCGTGGAGGGCTGGATGAACAGTAGATGGTGGAGGGGTGGATGAACAGTAGCCCGTGGAGGGGTGGTTGAACAGGAGCCCGTGGAGAAGGGTGGTTGAACAGTAGCCGGTGGAGTAGCGCACGGTGGAGGCTGGATGAACAGGAGCCCGTGGATGAACAGTCGCAGGTGGAGGCTTGTGGAGGTCGACGGTGGATGAACAGTAGCCCGTGGAGGCTGGAGGAGGTCGACGGTGGAGATGAACAGTATCCCGTGGAGTCCCGTTTTGCGGTACGCCACACCCCTCCCGATGAACAAGACCCCCGTTTCGACCGTAGCGCTCCAACACAAGTCCGTTCGTCTGTTTTGCGGTACGCCACACCCCTCCCGATGAACAGGACCCCCGTTTCGACCGTAGGAGGTCCCTTTTGTCCGTTTTGCGGTACGCCACACCCCTCCTGATCAACATGACCCCCATTTCGACCGTAGGAGGTCCGTTTCCTCCGTTTTGCGGTACGCCAGACCTCTCCCAATGAATAGGATCCCATTTCGAACGTGGCCGGTCGAACACAAGGCCGTTTCCTCCGTTCTGCGGTACGCCAGGCCTCATTTCCACCGCCTGTTCCATCCAAGCCCTCCCGATGAACACGACCATGCATTCCGTTCCGTCCCAGCCGGTTGGCTCCCAATGAACACGACGACGACGCTGTTTCTCCGTTCCGACCCAGCCAATGTACACGAGCCCTGGCCGTACGTATATATGCGCAAGTAGGCGTTCGAGACCCTGCCCATATGTACACATACGTGGCCGTATTTTTTTCTTGCACCCTGGCCGCTGTACATACGTGTACATGCTACGTGCGCGCCTCTACTACGACACCTGCACGCCTCTACATCGACCAGTATATATGTACGTACACGTTCACGACCAGAATGACACCGCTACGTACGGTTCGACCAGGTGGGTCCCGACTGTCAGGCACTTCCTTGCGTGCGAAGATGTAGCTGGTGGGTCCCAACAGTCAGGGGGGCGAATCGTTTTTTTCGGACGCACTTCTTTGCGTGCAAAGATGTAGCTGGTGGGTCCCAGCAGTCAGGGGGGGCGAATCGTCTTTTTTTGCCCGGACGCACTTCCTTGCGTGCGAAGATGTAGCTGGTGGGTCCCAGCAGTCAGGGGCAAATGTTTTTTTCGTGAAATACGGTGGCCCGTCCGGTGGGTCCCTGCTGTCAGGTGGAGGAATAATTATTTTCCGCTTAATAAGGAGGCACTGATGTCTACTACACAACCTTCTTCTTGTAGACCTTGTTGGGCCTCCAAGTGCAGAGGTTTGTTGGACAGTAGCAAATTTCCCTCTAGTGGATGACCTAAAGTTTATCAATCAATGGGAGGCGTAGGATGAAGATGGTCTTTGTGAAACAACCCTGCAACCAAATAACAAAGAGTCTCTTGTGTCCCCAACACACCCAATACAATGGCAAATTGTATAGGTGCACTAGTTCGGCGAAGAGATGGTGATACAAGTGCAATATGGATGGTAGATATAGGTTTTTGTAATCTGAATATATAAAAACAGCAAGGTAACTAATGGTAAAAGTGAGCGTAAACGGTATTGCAATGGTAGGAAACAAGGCCTAAGGTTCATAATTTCACTAGTGCAAGTTCTCTTAACAATAATAACATAATTGGATCATATAACTATCCCTCAACATGCAACAAAGAGTCACTCCAAAGCCACTAATAGCGGAGAACAAACGAAGAGATTATGGTAGGGTACGAAACCACCTCGAAGCTATCCTTTCTGTTCTATCTATTCAAGAGTCCGTAGTAAAATAACATGAAGCTATTCTTTCCGTTCAATCTATCATAGAGTTCATACTAGAATAACACCTTAAGACACAAATCAACCAAAACCCTAATGTCACCTAGATACGCCATTGTCACCTCAAGTATCCGTGGGCATGATTATACGATATGCATCACAGAATCTCTGATTCATCTATTCAACCAACACAAAGTACTTCAGAGAGTGCCCCAAAGTTTCCACCGGAGAGTCAAGATGAAAACGTGTGCCAACCCCTATGCATAGGTTCATGGGCGGAACCCGCAAGTTGATCACCAAAACATACATCAAGTGGATCACGTGATATCCGATTGTCACCACAGATAAGCACGGCAAGACATACATCAAGTGTTCTCAAATAAAAGACTCAATTCGACAAGATAACTTCAAAGGGAAAACACAATTCATCACAAGAGAGTAGAGGGGGGAGAAACATCATAAGCTCCAACTATAATAGCAAAGCTCGGGATACATCAAGATCGTGCCATAGAGGGAACACGAGAGAGAGAGAGATCAAACACATAGCTACCGGTACATACCCTCAGCCTCGAGGGTGAACTACTCCCTCCTCATCATGGAAAGCGCCGGGATGATGAAGATGGCCACCGGTGATGGATTCCCCCTCCGGCAGGGTGAAGGAACGGGCTCCCGAGTGGTTTTTGGTGGCTACAGAGGCTTGCGACGGCGGAACTCCCGATCTATCTTCGTATTTGATGTTTTTAGGGTATATGGGAATATATAGGCGAAAGAAGTCGGTCGGGGGAGCCTCGAGGGGCCCATGAGACAAGGGGGGGCGCCCAGGGGGTGGGCTCACCCTCCTATCTCCTGGCCTCCTCGATGGTTCCCTGGCTTGTACTCCAAGTCTCCCGTATCATGTTCGTTCCAAAAACAACACTCCCGAAGATTTCATTCCGTTTGGACTCCTTTTGATATTCCTTTTCTTCAAAATACTGAAATAGGCAATAAAACAGCAATATGGCCTGGGCCTCCGGTTAATAGGTTAGTCCCAAAAGTAATATAAAAGTCTACAATAAAGCCCGTAATCATTCAAAACAAATAATAAAATAGCATGAATGCTTCATAAATTATAGATACGTTGCAGACGTATCAGCATCCCCAAGCTTAATTCCTGCTCGTCCTCGAGTAGGTAAATGATAAAAGAAAGAATTTATGAAGTGTGAATGCTAGAAGGTGCACAAGTTTGATCAACGATAATTTCAATCACCTTTTCTAGCATGATTATATGTCATAACAGTAGTTCATCTCATAAAACTTCTCAAGATCAAGTAACAAGCTATTCACATGTTAAAGCATAGACCATAAACTTTCTTGAAAACTAGAAAACTTCATTATTAGTCATCGAACAATTACAATTCATCTTATTTTCAGGAATGGTCTATGTCAGAGCTTTGATTTAGCAAACTCCACATACTCAACTATCATATAGTCTTCCATGATTGCTAACACTCACGCAATACTAATGGTTATGGAGTTTTAATCGGACATTGTGAAAGATAGGGGCTTATAGTATTGCCTCCCAATGTATTCACCTTTGGGTGATGTCAACAATAATAGTTCATGCTAACTTACATCCAATGGGATATATATATATATATATATATCAGGATCTTTCCAACACGAGGTGCTTGCCAAAGGATAAAATCGAAAAGGCAAAGGTGAAGATCACCTTGACTCTTGCATAAAAGTAAAAGATAGGCTGAGGGAGTCCTGGATTAGGGGGTGTCCTGGATTAGGGGGTGTCCGGATAGCCGAACTATCACCGTTGGCCGGACTCCTAGACTATGAAGATACAAGATTGAAGACTTCGTCCCGTGTCCGGATGGGACTTTCCTTGGCGTGGAAGGCAAGCTTGGCGATACGGATATGTAGATCTCCTACCATTGTAACTGACTCTGTGTAACCCTAACCCTATACGGTGTCTATATAAACCGAAGGGTTTTAGTCCGTAGGACGAACAAGAATCATACCATAGGCTAGCTTCTAGGGTTTAGCCTCTCTGATCTCGTGGTAGATCTACTCTTGTACTACCCATATCATAAATATTAATCAAGCAGGAGTAGGGTTTTACCTCCATCGAGAGGGCTCGAACCTGGGTAAAAACATCGTGTCCCTTGTCTCCTATTACCATCCGCCTAGACGCACAGTTCGGAACCCCCTACCCGAGATCCGCCGGTTTTGACACCGACATTGGTGCTTTCATTGAGAGTTCCTCTGTGTCGTCACCTTTAGGCCCGATGGCTCCTTCGATCATCAACAACGATGCGGTCCAGGGTGAGACTTTTCTCCCCGGATGGATCTTCGTATTCGGCGGCCTTGCACTGCGGGCCAATTCACTTGGCCATCTGGAGCAGATCGAAACCTATGCCCCTGGCCATCAGGTCAGATTTGGGAGTTTGAACTACACGGCTGACATCCGCGGAGACTTGATCTTCGACGGATTCGAGCCACAGCCAAGCGCGCCGCACTATCTCGATGGGTACGATCTAGCTCTGCCGCCGAACAGCGCCCTGCAGGCCGCACCAGCGTCCGCTCCGACCCTTTGCTCGGAGCCGACTTCGTCGATCGAGGAAGAGTGGCTAGACACCGCCTCGGGGGCTACGATCTCTACGGCGATTGAGCCGAACACCATCCCTGTCCTTTGCAAAGCCCGTGACTCCGAGGTGTCGGACTCCTCTAAGGACTCCGAACCTCCCGCGCCACTGCCAGTCGAATCTGATTGGGCGCTGGTTATGGAGTTCACCGCCGCGGAAATCTTTCAGCACTCACCCTTTGGCGACATCCTGAATTCACTGAAGTCTCTCTCTCTATCAGGAGAGCCTTGGCCGGACTATGGTCAGGAAGGTTGGGATGCGGACGACGAAGAAATTCAATGCCCACCCACCACCCACTTTGTAGCCATTGTCGATGATTTAACTGACATGCTCGACTTCGACTCCGAAGACATCGACGGTATGGACGACGATGCAGGAGACAACCAAGAACCAGCGCCTATAGGGCACTGGAAGGCCACCTCGTCATACGACATATACATGGTGGACATCCTAAAAGATGGGAATGGCGATGGAACAGCGGAGGATGACCCCTCTAAGAAAGAGCCCAAGCGCCAGCGTCAGCGGCGCCGCTCAAAATCCCGCCACAGCAAAAACGGTGATTCCGGCACGAGAGAGAATAACACCCCGGACAGTGCCGAAGACAACCCCCTCCAGCAGGATTCAGCATAGAAGGAGGGAGAAGCCAGCCCTCATGATAGAGCGGCAGACAGAGAGGTAGAGGACGATAATTATATGCCTCCCTCCGAAGATGAGGCAAGCCTCGACGACGACGAATTTGTCATGCCTGAGGATCCCGCCGAACAGGAGCGTTTCAAACGCAGGCTTATGGCCACGGCAAGCAGCCTCAAGAAAAAGCAGCAGCAGCTTAGAGCTGACCAAGACTTGCTAGCTGACAGATGGACTGAAGTCCTTGCAGCCGAAGAGTACAAACTCGAACGCCCCTCCAAAAGCTACCCTAAACGCAAGCTGCTACCCCAATTAGAGGAGGAAGCACCCAACCCTACATCACCAGCCATGATGCGGCCGACCGGTCACCTCGTGGCCGCGACAGAGAGGCCTCTAGGCCCTCCACTGAAGCCGCAGTCCGGCGTCGCTCGAAAAGTACAAAGCCACGGGGAAATGCACCAGACTTGCGAGACATATTGGAGGACAAGGCAAGGCAAATAAGATTGATCTACGGATCACGTGGGCGCCCCACGACATGTTATGACAACCGTCACGCCGGATACGGCAATTCCGGCCGGGCCGAACACAATAGACAAAGCTCATTTGAGCTGTGTCGTGATATAGCCCAATACAGAGGCGCCGCACACCCACTATGCTTCACAGACGAAGTAATGGATCATCAAATCCCCGAGGGTTTCAAACCCGTAAACATTGAATCATACGACGGTGCAACAGATCCTGCGGTTTGGATCAAGGACTATCTCCTTCACATCCACATGGCCCGCGGTGATGATCTACACGCCATCAAATACCTCCCACTCAAGCTTAAAGGACCAGCTCGGCATTGGCTCAACAGCTTGCCAGCAGAATCAATTGGTTGTTGGGAAGACCTGGAAGCCGCATTCCTTGATAACTTCCAGGGCACATATGTGCGACCACCAGACGCCGATGACCTAAGCCACATAATTCAGCAGCCAGATGAATCGGCCAGACATTCTGGACTCGGTTCTTAACCAAGAAAAATCAAATCGTTGATTGTCCAGATGTAGAGGCCCTTGCAGCCTTCAAACATAACATCCGCGATGAGTGGCTTGCCCGGCACCTAGGACAGGAAAAGCCGAAATCCATGGCAGACCTCACATCACTCATGACCCGCTTCTACGCGGGAGAGGACAGCTGGCTAGCTCGCAGTAACAACCTGACCAAAAACCCTGCTAGTTCGGATACCAAGGACAGCAACGACAGGTCGCGTCGCAACAAGCACAAGGGCCGCATTAACGGTGATAATGCTGAAGATACGGCAGTCAATGCCGGATTCAGAGGCTCTAAACCCGGTCAGTGGAAAAAGCCGTTCAAAAGAAATACTCAGGGCCCGTCCAATTTGGACCGAATACTCGATCACTCGTGCCAAATACATGGCACCCCCGAAAAACCAGCCAACCACACCAACAGGGATTGTTGGGTGTTCAAGCAGGCAGGCAAGTTAAATGCCGAACTCAATGACAAGGGGCTGCATAGCGATGACGAGGAAGAGCCCCGGCCGCCGAACAATAGAGGATAGAAGGGCTTTCCCCCACAAGTGCGGACGGTGAACATGATATACGCAACCCACATACCCAAAAGGGAGCGGAAGCGTGCACTAAGGGACGTATATGCGATGGATCCAGTCGCCCCAAAGTTCAACCCGTGGTCCTCCTGCCCGATCACTTTTGATCGAAGGGACCACCCCACTAGCATCCGCCACGGCGGATTCGCCGCATTGGTTCTTGACCCAATTATTGACGGATTTCACCTCACTAGAGTCCTGATGGACAGCGGCAGCAGCCTGAACCTGCTTTACCAGGATACAGTGCACAAAATGGGCATAGACCCCTCAAGGATTAAACCCACAAAGACGACCTTTAAAGGCGTCATACCAGGTGTAGTGGCCAATTGTACAGGCTCAGTTACACTCGAAGTGGTCTTCGGTTCCCCGGATAACTTCCGAAGCGAAGAGTTAATCTTCGACATAGTCCCGTTCCGCAGCGGCTATCACGCACTGCTCGGACGAACCGCATTTGCAAAGTTCAATGCGGTGCCGCACTATGCATACCTCAAGCTCAAGATGCCAGGCCCTCGAGGAGTAATCACGGTCAATGGAAACACTGAACGCTCTCTCCAAACGGAGGAGCATACGGCGGCCCTAGCAGCGGAAGTACAAAGCAGCCTCTTAAGGCAATTCTCGAGTCTGTCTACTAAACTTCCGGACACCGTCAAGCGCGCCCGGAGTAACCTACAACAAGACCGCCTGGCACGTTCCAAGTACGCGTAGCAATGCGGCCCCAACCCCAGCCCTCGCGAAATTGTGAAGCCAGTACTACGCGTACATAACTATGCTCTAGAGATACCATGGGCATAAGGGGAGGGGCACAACCACGGCACACCCAGAATGCGGCTCAACCGCACCAGGGGCTCCCGATTGTGTCATTCTTTTTCTTTCTTCTTTTCTCTTACTTTCAGGACTCCGTTCTCCAGAAGCCCTGTCCGGCACTAGAATTGCCGAACTCACGATGCAACAGCCAGGGAAGCAGAAAGCTACGTCGAGTGTCCAGGTGGTCTCTACTACGAGCATTATACCTGTTTTATACCATCCCGCAGCTTACCCCTGGAGGGGGACATGTTAAATAGTCCCATCCCTTGCTTATCGCACTATTTGTGTCGTTCTGCTTTCATTGCAGTATCTTTTGAATAAACAATACATAGATTTTGCTTAATATTGCATTCCTTTTTTTCCATACATGTTCATCTATGACATGTTGCACCCGTACAACTTGGTACGGTCAATACACCAGGGGCTTAAGTACCCCAAAAATATGGTGTGATAAGTCTGAACACTTTCACAAGTGCGGCACCCCGAACTTATAGCATTATATGCATCGGCTCCGAATCATGTCTTGGGTCAATAGTTGGGTTTACCCGGCTACCATGTTTTGGTACCTTATGTTCCGTTATATCGGCTAAGGTAGCGCTGGGAGAACCACTGCGATTGTGCCCCGGTTGAGCTGGGTTGAGCACCTCAGTGGAGAAAGCTAAAACTGACCGTCATGATAGGGCGAGAGCCGGTCGCTGTTCGAGAGGTTTTTTCGGGTCCCTAAAGACTTATGCCGCTTAGAGCGAGGAGCCGGCATTGTCCGGCCAAGGCGTGGATAGCGCCCCGAACTCGGTCTTCCGAATACTAGGGGCTTCGCTGAAATTTAAAATTTTACAATTCTATGGCTAAGTTCATTGCATTGAGCGCCTCCCTCGAAGGACCCAAGAATGGGAACAAGAGCGCTCAAGTAATTTATCCCGAACACCCCAGCACTCGTCGCATGGGGGCTGAAGCCAACGACTTGCCATCTCTCAAATCTGATAAACAGCCGCACAAAAGGTAACATTTTAAATTCACAAACGTTGCTTAGCGCATATGAACAAGTTTTCAGCGTACAGGATAACAAATGCGAGTCTATTAAAAAATTACATCTTTGGAGCATTCACCCGCTATAAGGCGGGCACCCTTCAGGACGCCCTCATAATACATTTCAGGCTTGCGATGCTCCTTGCCCGGTGGTGGTCCGTCCTTCACAAGCTTCTCACCGTCCAGCTTGCACCAGTGCACCTTAGCACGGGCAATGGCCCTACGGGCACCTTCGATGCAGACAGAGCGCTTGATGACTTCAAGCCTTGGACATGCATCCACCAGCCGCCTTACCAGCCGAAGTAGCTCCCAGGCATGGCTTCCGTTGGCCACAGCCGAACTATGAGGCCCTTCATGGCCTGTTCGGCGACCTTGTGAAGCTCGACCAGCTGCTTCAGCTGGTCGCTCAGGGGCACCAGATGTCCGGCCTCAGCATACTGAGACCAGAACACCTTCTCCGTCGAGCTTCCCTCCTCGACTCAGTAGAAAGCGACAGCATCGGACACACTATGGGGCAGATCTGCGAATGCTCCTGGAGAGCTCCGGATTCGGGTAAGTAACAGATAATTCACTCTCACATGCTTGCTTTGCATAAAGAATGCCTTACCCGCAGCTATCTTCTTCATCGCCTCAATTTCCTGGAGGGCTTTTTGGGCTTCGGCCTTAGCGGCTTTGGCACTCTCAAGAGCCAAGGCGAGCTCGGACTCTCGAGTCTTTGAGTCACGCTCCAAACTCTCGTGTTTTTCCACGAGAGCCTGGAGCTCTTGCCGCACCTCCGCCACCCGCGCCTCCTGCTTCTCTTGCTCGGTGCGCTCCACGGCCGCACTGTTTTCGGCCTTGGACACCGCTTCTTTCAGGGTCGCCACCTCGTTCGTGGCCCCTGCAATACTCACGTTATTCCTGTCATTTTTTGCAACCAAATCCTTTCTATAAGGTATTACTTTAATAAAGTATTACTTACCTTCCTTGTCCTCGAGCTGCTTCTTGGCAAGGCCGAGCTCGTTCTCGGACCGCTCGAGGCTCTGCTTCAATGCATTGACCTCCGCAGTCAGTGCGGCAGAGGTCAGCAGTGCAGCCTGCATTCCCATATTGACATACTTATGTTAGACTCCTGCGTATATCTTTTTAGATCCTCAGTCCAGCTTTTCTTTCCGAACACCGAACTAAGCATCAGGGGCTACTGCCTATGTGGTAATATTTTTACATATTCTAAACTTACCTCAAAGCCTGTTAGAAGGCTGATACAGGCTTCAGTCAGCCCCCTCTTGGCGGACCGAACTTTCTGGACCACTGCACTCATGATAGTGCGGTGCTCCTCGTCGATGGAGGCGCCGTTAAGCGCCTCCAGCAAGCTATCCGGTGCCTCCGGTTGGACGGAGGTCATCGGCGTCGTAGTCTTGCCCTTCTTACGAAGGGGCCGCTTGCCGGACTTCGGAACCACTGAAGGTTCCAGTATGGAGTCTGGCACAGGGCCGGACTTAGAGCCCTCCGAGGTTTTGCCCCCTTTGCTCCCGGAGTCTGGGAGGTCGCCTTGCGGCGCCTCCTGGACCACCTCCTCCTGGTTGAGCCCCTTTTGGGACTCCACCGCGGCGTCGTCTGCGTCACGAGGGGAGGAGGCGGCCGGAAGTGAAGTGCTATTCACGTCTGACGAATCCAGGGAGCCGCTCGACGAAGCGACGAGCTCGTCCT
Source organism: Triticum aestivum (assembly GCF_018294505.1). Classification (NCBI taxonomy): domain Eukaryota; kingdom Viridiplantae; phylum Streptophyta; class Magnoliopsida; order Poales; family Poaceae; genus Triticum; species Triticum aestivum. The sequence goes on along the minus strand of NC_057798.1, from coordinate 31,611,557 downwards.
TGGGTGGGCTACATGGTTATATTCGGCTTTAGAAGACACTATGCGACAAGTAAAAAATCATGAGTTATTCTGGAATCCGTACACTTACGATCTCGCCAGGGGCTTGGCCCTTGGCGGCCACTCCTCCTCGTCGTTGTCGGTGTTGGTGGAGAAGTCCGGAGGAAGGGTCCTTCCTTTCTTGGATCCTCCGCCCCCCAGTCGGGGCGGCCTTCCTTTTCTTCTCTTCCCCCACCGGGGGAGAGGCTTATTTTTCCTCCTCCTCGTCCTCAGGAGAGGATTCCGCCTCGGGGTCATCAAACGGTGAGTACGGCACCGCCTGGCGTCTGGAACTCTTTCGAGTTTCCGTGGTCTGCTTCTTGGCCTTCTTCTCCGGCACCACGTGAGGTGCCGGAACCAGCAGCCCCGTCAAGCGGGCGTCCGCCGGGTCTTCTGGCAAAGGAGCCAGACAGTTAATCTGTCCGGACGTCTTCAGCCAGTCCTGTCAAAGGTTGGGGAGTTTTAGATCCCGCATAGAGTCAAACTATGAAAAAAGAGTCCCATAAGGGGTAAAATAACTTACCTCGCTGGCCTGATGTCGCGAGCTGAATCTGCGATCTTCGGTAGCGGATGCGGGGGCTTCGGCGCCCTTGAATAGCACCTTCCAGGCATCTTCGTACATAGTGTCCAAGAGCCGGCTCAAGGTTCGGTGCTGCGCCGGATTAAACTCCCACAAATTGAAGGCCCGTTGCGGGCATGGGAGAATCCGGCGGATGAGCATGACCTGGACTACGTTGACAAGCTTGAGCTTCTTGTTCACCAGATTTTGGACGCAGGTTTGAAGTCCGGTCAGCTCTTCCGAATCTCCCCACGTCAGGCCCGTCTCTTTCCATGATGTGAGCCGTGTGGGGAAGCCAGATCGGAATTCGGGGGCCGCCGCCCATTTGGAGTCGCGCGGCTCGGTGATGTAGAACCACCTCGATTTCCACCCCTTTATTGTCTCCATGAAGGAGCCCTCAAGCCATGTAACGTTGGGCATTCTGCCCGCCATGACGCCTCCGCACTCCGCCTGTCGGCCGCCCACTATCTTCGGCTTGATGCTAAAGGTCTTCAACCATAAACCAAAGTGGGGCTGGATGCAGAGGAAAGCCTCGCACACGATGATAAATGTCGAGATATTGAGGATGAAGTTTGGGGCCAGATCGTGGAAATCCAGGCCGTAGTAGAACATGAGCCCCCGGAAAAATGGGTGAAGTGGAAAACCTAGTCCGCGGAGGAAGTGGGTGAGGAACACCACCGTCTCATGGGGCCTGGTGGTGGGGATGAGCTGCCCCTTGTTGGGGAGCCGCCACGCGATGTCGCCGGACAAGTATCCGGCCTCCCGCAGCTTTTCGATGTGCCCCTCCGTGACGGAGGAGGCCATCCACTTGCCTCCCGCTCTGGACATGGCTGGAGAAGGTTGAGGAGGGATGTGCGGACTTGGGCGCTGGAGCTCGAGTGCGCGGAAATGGATGAGCAAAGGAGGAAGAAGGCGTAGGTGAAAAGGTGGATCCTTATCCCCTTATATGGACGGACGCAACTAAGCGCCCCCACCAGCCTGGTAAAACTCGCTTATCTCCCAAGCGCCGTAATCAATGGCGCGGTTGGGTTACCCACATCCGTATTGATGAGAATCCCGGAATAAGGGGGACACGATCTCTGCTTTGACAAGACGTGCCAAGGAAACCGCCTCGCTAAACGCGCTGAGGTGGTACAGTAAAAACGATTCGAATGAAGACTTGGCCGTGGCGTGATGGCACGCTGCGGAATACGTCAGCAGATTGATTTTCTGTAAATATTATTCTCTCTATGGTGTTATGTGGAAATTATTTTGCAGAGCCAGACACTGTCCTTGTGTTCAAAATCTTCTATGAAGTATTCGGAGCAGGAACCCGCCTTGCAATGCCAAAGACAATATACGCGCCGGACTCGTCGTCACTGAAGCCTGGTTCAGGGGCTACCGAGGGAGTCCTGGATTAGGGTGTGTCCGGATAGCCGAACTATCACCGTTGGCCGGACTCCTGGACTATGAAGATACAAGATTGAAGACTTCGTCCCGTGTCCGGATGGGACTTTCCTTGGCGTGGAAGGCAAGCTTGGCGATACTGATATGTAGATCTCCTACCATTGTAACCGACTCTGTGTAACCCTAACCCTATCAGGTGTCTATATAAACCGGAGGGTTTTAGTCCGTAGGACGAACAACAATCGTACCATAGGCTAGCTTCTAGGGTTTAGCCTCTCTGATCTCGTGGTAGATCTACTCTTGTACTACCCATATCATCAATATTAATCAAGCATGAGTAGGGTTTTACCTCCATCGAGAGGCCCCGAACCTGGGGAAAAACATCGTGTCCCTTGTCTCCTGTTACCATCCACCTAGACGCACAGTTCGGGACCCCCTACCCGAGATCCGCCGGTTTTGACACCGACATAGGCCCTTCGCAGAGGGAAGCAGAGATTTGCAGAGATGCCAGAGCTCGATTTTGAAATAGAGATAAATAATTTTGAGAGGTGTGATCTCATTGTCAACATAACAACCAAGAGTTCCCAATATCTTCCATACTACATACATTATAGGCAGTTCCCAAACAGAATAGTAAAGTTTTTACTCCCCCTCCACCAACAATCATCAATCCATGGCTTGCTCGAAACAACGGGTGCCTCGAACTAACATCAAACCTGGGGGAGTTTTGTTTGCAATTATTTTTGATTTGATTTTGATCTTTTGATCATGGGACTGGGCATCCCGGTTACCAGCCATTTTTCTCGTGCATGATGAGCGGAGTCCACTCATGTTGAGAATAACCAACCTAGCATGGAATATACTAACAGCCCCTAGTCGCTACATGAGTGATTCAGGCATACAAAACAGATTATTATTTGAAGGTTTAGAGTTTGGCACATGCAAATTTACTTGGAACGGCAGGTAAATACCGCATATAGGTAGGTATGGTGGACACTCATGGGAAAAACTGAGTTTAAGGATATTTGGAAGCACAAGTAGTATCTCTACTTGGTGCAAGGAATTTTGGCTAGCATGAGGGGGGAAGGCAAGCTCAACATGTTTGAATGATACATGACAATATACTTCAACTGAGATGTGAGAAAACATAACCCATTACGGTGTATTCCTTGTCCAACATCAACTCTTTAGCATGTCATACTTAATGAGTGCTCACAATTATAAAAGATGTCTAAGATAGTATATTTATATGTGGAATCTCTCTTCCTTCAATATTCTTTCATGAATTGTTCAAATGACCAATACAATGCTTGCTAACCTTCAATAAATTTTACAACATCTACTTCTTAGATGTGAAGTCATTACTCCCCATGGGATAAGCAAATGAAACAAATATAATTTCAGATCTTGGTATTGTATTCAAACAGCAAGCAAGGCAAAACAAAATGACATTGCAAGGATAGCACAACTCATGTGAAGAAGCAAAAACTTAGGCTCAACCGATACCAACCGATAGTTGTTGAAGAAGAAAGGTGGGATGCCTACCGGGGCATACCCAAGCTTAGATGCTTGAGACTTCTTGGAATATTATCTTGGGGTTCCTTGGGCATCCCCAAGCTTGAGCTTTTGTGTCTCCTTAATTCCTCTCATATCATGGTTTCTCTATTTCTCAAGAACTTCATCCACATAAAACTCAACACGAACTCGTGAGATAAGTTAGTATAAACCAATGCAAAACCTTATCATTTTCTACTGTAACAAATCACTAAAATTATTATTCAACATTGCATACTAAATTCCTCTGCATATTTAATACTCCTATCTTCAAATAGAATCATTAAACAAGCAAACATATGCAAACAATGCAAACGTAACAGCAATCTATCAAAATAGTACAGTCTGTAAAGAATGCAAGATTCATCATACTTCTCTAACTCCAAAAATTATGAGAAAAATACTACGCTGTAGAAGATTTATCAGAGCTCAATATGAAAAAAGTTTCAACAATATATCATTCTCTGACTTTTTTAGGGAATTTTTGCAACAGCAGTAAACTTTCTGTTTTGAAACAGCAACATGTATACTGGCAAAGTAAGCATGGTAAAAGCTATCCTTGACATTTTTATTGAAAATATAGATGCAGAACATTATTCTAAAAAACAGCAAGCAAATACTAACACAAGAAAATGACGCTCCAAGCAAAACACATATCATGTGTTGAATAAAAATATAGCTCCATGTAAAGTTACCGATGAACGAGGACGAAAGAGGGGATGCCATCCGGGGCATCCCCAAGCTTAGGCTCTTGGTTCTCCTTGAATATTACCTTGGGGTGCCTTGGGCATCCCCAAGCTTAGGCTCTTACCACTCCTTATTCCATAGTCCATCGAATCTCTACCCAAAATTTGAAAACTCCACAACACGAAACTCAACAGAAAACTCGTAAGCTCCGTTAGTATAAGAAAATAAAGCCACCACTTAGGTACTGTAACGAACTCATTCTAAATTCTTATTGGTATAATATCTACTGTATTCCAACTTATCTATGGTTCATACCCTCCTATACTACTCATAGATTCATCAAAATAAGCAAACAACACATAGAAAACAGAATCTGTCAAAAACAGAACAGTCTGTAGTAATCTGTATCAAACGTATACTTCTGGAACTCCAAAAATTCTACCAAATTAGGAAGTACTAAGAAATTTGTGTACCAATCCAGAGCAAAAAGGATCAGATCCGAAGCACGTTACTGTGAATTAACAAAACTAATTTATTGGGTGCAAAAGTTTCTGATTCTCAGCAGGATCAACACAACTATCACCGTAAGCTATCCTAAAGGTCTTACTTGGCACTTTATTGAAACAAAAGCTATAAAACATGATTACTACAGTACCATAATCATGTGGACACACAAAAACAGTAAGGGTGAATGTTGGGTTGTCTCCCAACAAGCGCTTTCCTTTAATGCCTTTCTAGCTAGGCATGCTAATGCGAATGATGCTCACATAAAAGATAAGAAGTGAAGCATAACGGGAGCATCATGAAGCATATGAATAGAACATTTAAGTCTAACCCACTTCCTATGCATAGGGATTTTGTGAGCAAACAACTTATAGGAACAATAATCAACAAGCATAGGAAGGCAAAACAAGCATAACTTCAAAACTTTAAGCACATAGAGGGGAAACTTGATATTATTGCAATTCCTACAAGCATATATTCCTCCCTCATAATAATTTTCAGTAGCATCATGAATGAATTCAACAATATATCCAGCACCTAAAGCATTCTTTTCATGATTACAAGCATAGAAAATTTACGACTCTCTACATAAGCAAAATTCTTCTTATTCGGAATAGTGGGAGTATCATAAGAGACTTGAATACTAAAAATTGTATCCACATTAAAAGAGTAATGTTCAGAGAAAGGGTAATCATAATCATGACAAGTTTTATAAATATAATCATCACTACTTTTTATATCATAAGTTTCATCACAATAATCATCATAAGTAGCAACTTTGTTCTCATCATAATCGATTGAAACCTCTTCCAAGATAGTGGAATCATCACTAAATAAAGTTGACACTCTTCCAAATCCACTTTCATATTCATCACAATAAGATTCAACATCCTTCAAAATAGTGGGATCACTACTTCCTAAAGTTGACACTCTTCCGAACCCACTTTCATCAATATAATCATCATCGGTAAGAGGCATGCTATCATCATAACAACTTTGCATATCAAAACTTGGGATGCTAAAAATATCATCTTCATTAAACGTAGCATCCCCAAGCTTGGGACAAGCATTAATTTCAGCAAATATATTCTCAAATATTTCATCCTCATCAAACATAGCTTCCCCAAGCTTGGGCCTTTTCATATCATAAGCTTAATCACTCTCATCATTAATAGTATGGATAGCACCAATAGTATAGCAATTATCATCATCACAATGAGTAGTAGGAGCAACATCATTTGGGAGGGATACCTTTTTACCTTTGTTGCTCCTTCTTTTCTTTTTCTTCTTCACATTATGTGTGGGTTCAACCTTCTTTTTTGAGCTCCTTATTGATGAGTTTGGTTGAATAGAAAGCTCCTCCTCGTTACCTGATTCATCATAAGAAATAATAGGAGGAGATTGGGAATTATCTTCCCTTTTGTTAGTATTCTCTTCATCTTCTATTTGCTTTCTTTCGTTTAGGTAATTGGCAATATAAGGATTTTCAATGCAATTCACCGCACAATACAAATAAATCTTCTCTAGATCAAAATCAAGAAATCCATCAAGATTAAATTTTGGAATACCCTCAGTTATACGTTCCATTTCTTCATACCCCAAAAGAAGACTAAGCTCTTTATGATGCTCAAGGGTAATCAAGTTATTACAATTTTTAGACACGATTCGATCATGAAACAGTTTGCATTGGAGATTTAAATGACCACGTTCGTTGCAAAGTTCACAAGGAGCTCAAAAAATATTGAATTTCTCAGCACAAACATCAAGACTTTCTTGCAACAATTTAGTTTCTAAATACTTATGCCTCTTGCAATATCTATCTTCCCTATTTGGTGTGTACTTGCAAACCCAATCTACTCCACAAAAATCAACATGCTTATAAGAGATATTTTCATCATAACTAGTGCAATCATCACTAGTACTGTGGATATTCAAAGAGTTCATACTAACAACAATGCAATCATGCAAATCATTCAAAGATGTAGTACCAAGCATTTTAATGCATTCTTCTTCTAGCAATTGAGCACAATTTTCCTTTCCATCAAACTCACGAAAGATATTAAAAAGATGAAGCGTATGAGACAAACTCAAATCCATTTTTTGTAGTTTTTCTTTTATAAACTAAACTAGTGATAAAACAAGAAACAAAAAGATTCGATTGCAAGATCTAAAGATATACCTTCAAGCACTTACCTCCCCGGCAACGGCGCCAGAAAAGAGCTTGATGTCTACTACACAACCTTCTTCTTGTAGACGTTGTTGGGCCTCCAAGTGCAGAGGTTTGTAGGACAGTAGCAAATTTCCCTCAAGTGGACGACCTAAGGTTTATCAATCCGTGGGAGGCGTAGGGTGAAGATGGTCTCTCTAAAACAACCCTGCAACCAAATAACAAAGAGCCTCTTGTCTCCCCAACACACCCAATACAATGGCAAATTGTATAGGTGCACTAGTTCGGCGAAGAGATGGTGGTACAAGTGCAATATGGATGGTAGATATAGGTTTTTGTAATCTGAAAATATAAAAACAGCAAGGTAACTAATGGTAAAAGTGAGCGTAAACGGTATTGCAATGGTAGGAAAAAAGGCCTAAGGTTCATACTTTCATGAGTGCAAGTTCTCTCAACAATAAAAACATAATTGGATCATATAACTATCCCTCAACATGCAACAAAGAGTCACTCCAAAGCCACTAATAGCGGAGAACAAACGAAGAGATTATGGTAGGGTACGAAACCACCTCAAAGCTATCCTTTCTGTTCTATCTATTCAAGAGTCCGTAGTAAAATAACATGAAGCTATTCTTTCCGTTCAATCTATCATAGAGTTCATACTAGAATAACACCTTAAGACACAAATCAACCAAAACCCTAATGTCACCTAGATACTCCATTGTCACCTCAAGTATCCGTGGGCATGATTATACGATATGCATTACACAATCTCATATTCATCTATTCAACCAACACAAAGTACTTCAAAGAGTGCCCCAAAGTTTCAAATGGAGAGTCAAGATGAAAACGTGTGCCAAGCCCTATGCATAGGTTCATGGGCGGAACCCGCAAGTTGATCACCAAAACATACATCAAGTGGATCACGTGATGTCCGATTGTCACCACAGATAAGCACGACAAGACATACATCAAGTGTTCTCAAATAAAAGACTCAAATAAAAGACTCAATCCGACAAGATAACTTCAAAGGAAAACTCAACTCATCACAAGAGAGTAGGGGGGGAGAAACATCGTAAGATCCAACTATAATAGCAACACTCGGGATACATAAAGATCGTGCCATAGAGGGAACACGAGAGAGAAGACGAGAGAGAGAGAGAGAGAGAGAGAGAGAGAGAGAGATGAAACACATAGCTACTGGTACATACCTTCAGCCTCAAGGGTGAACTACTGCCTCCTCGTCATGGAGAGCGCCGGGATGATAAAGATGGCCACCGGTGATGGATTCCCCCTCCGACAGGGTGCCGGAACGGGCTCCCGAGAGGTTTTTGGTGGCTACAGAGGCTTGCGGTGGTGGAACTCCCGATCTATCTTCGTATTTGATGTTTTTAGGGCATATGGGAATATATAGGCGAAAAAGTCGATCGGGGGAGCCTCGAGGGGCCCACGAGACAGGGGGGCGCCCAGGGGGGTGGGCAAGCCCCTCCTATCTCCTGGCCTCCTTGAAGGTTCCCTGGCTTGTACTCCAAGTCTCCCGGATCATGTTCATTCCAAAAACAATGCTCCCGAAGGTTTCATTCCGTTTGGACTCCGTTTGATATTCCTTTTCTTCGAAATACTGAAATAGGCAATAAAACAACAATATGGGCTGGGCCTCCGGTTAATAGGTTAGTCCCAAAAGTAATATAAAACTGTACAATAAAGCCCGTAATCATTCAAAATAGATAATAAAATAGCATGAATGCTTCATAAATTATAGATACGTTGGAGACGTATCAGGCACTTTCTTGCTGCGGCCGTGGACCCAGCTGTCAGCCTCTCCACGTACAGTCCACGTCCGATGGAAGTCGTTCCTCGACCACGTTGACCACGCTGCGCCGAGAGCACCAGGGCGGTGGACGATGGCGAGGCCTAGGAAGGAGACGACGCGGAGCCGGGGAAGACGCGGCAGTGGAAGCCCACGCGGAGAGGAGTACGAGGGTTCACCGGTTCGGCTGCGGTTTGAGGCTGCCGTCATCGTAGAATAACAGGGGGTGTGGGTGAGTAGAGGGATGCCCTGGCCAGCGGTGGGAGTAGCAGGGGGCGCTGAGGCCTGCACGATAGCAGCCGGCCACGGGAGGCGGGAGCAGGCGGTCCCGCCGGCGCTGCTTTGGCGGCTGGAGCAAGAAGATCAGAGATTGAAGAAACACGACGGCCGTTGGATTGACATCCAACGGTTACGTCTGCTAGAATTGTTTGTTGACGTATATAATAACTCAAAAAATCTTGCATACGCGTCAACTAAACAGGCCCACAAGTCAGACCACTCCTTCTTTTTTTAATAATTTATATATAGCTCATGGCAACTTCTTATGCGATTTATTGCAGTCATTTTTTTGGTTGGCCGGGGCCAATTTTGCATATTTCTGTGGGTTCCAAACTATTTTTAATACCGAAATGTCGAGCCAGATTTAAAGTACTTTGAAGATATATTTAAATTAGGTTAATGCCCAGTGAAATAGGAATCTGAAAATGTGAAAAAAAATTATAAAGTAATTGCCAATTTGTCATCTGTTTTTATACTCCCTCCATTCCCTTATACAAGGCCACAAACTCATATTATAGGTACCAAGGTAAAATTTAATGATTGCTTTGGAAGCCAACGTTTCTTTTCGTTAAGCGGGATCATTAATATGTCTGCATGCATGCAAGGAAGAAATGTGAAGGGAGTAGCACAATGTCATTATGACTACATGCATGCAAATATTAAACAAGTTCCTAGTTCGAGAAAACATCATTAATGTTTGCCTCGATTACTGTTAGTGGCCTTGTATAGATGCAAAATGTAATTTTTATAGTGGCCTTGTATAAGGGAATGGAGGGAGTATTTACAACCCATCTCGTATTACTTTCAAGATTTGCAGGCGTCTTGAAAGAGTTGCAGCCCATCAGGGCATAGAAAAATAAGTAGGCCTTGATTGGGTATTCTTCAGAAAAAATAAACTGGGCTCATTTTTACAAAGAAAAAATAGCTGGGCTCGTCACATGGTGAACATAAAATAAAAGCCTGGGCTAGACGGGCCACAGCCCAGTTCAAACCCTGCTCTGTCTCAACAATAACACAAAAAATACTGCTCGAGCAGCTACGTCCCAGGTGTCGGCCGATCTTGTGCTGTTCTCTTGTCTATTGACTATATACGCTCACAATGACGTGGGTCCCAGATGTCAGGAAAACACTAGGAGGAAGCATTTTATTTTTCCATACGCCGACGTGGTGGGCCCCTACTGTCATCCTATCCACGTACTTCTGCCGATTCCTGTTGTTTGTTGACCATGTTGACAACGCGAGAGGGCGGCGCCGCGGCGAGCGCACCAAACTGCGCGGAGGACGTCGGCGTTAACGATTTAGGAGACGGTGGGGCGGCGATGCGTGCGCTGAGGTGCAGCCAGCCGTGGGAGGCGGAAGCAGGCGGCCCCACCGGCGCTGCTTTAGTTTTGGCGGCTGGAGGAAGATAGGACTGAAGAAACACGACATACTGTAAAAGCAGCAGGAGTACTTAACAACCTTAACTGAAACCGGCAGGGGCACTTAACAACGAAAGCTGAAAGCAGTATGAGTACTTATACAGGTTCAACCGTATAAAGCACACCTCGAACGGTGCTACTTTGCCTACAGTTAACCAAGTGTGAGGCCGCCAAGCCCCAGGACCGCCACCTCGCGCATCCACAACCTTCTGAAAGCGGCTTCATCTCGCAATGTGGCCAATAAACAGGATATTCGCTTTAGAGCCATGGAAAAGCATGAACATAATCTTCTGTCCTATTCTCCAAGATGGACGGGCCTTCATTATTTGAGACCACCCATGAATAAGTATCTTTTCACCTCCAAGGGGAATTGAGTAGGTCGACATAAACATCATGTTGTGACGAAGAGCAAGTCTGACCCGACCATGGTCAGGCATCTGTATAGGAACAATAGAACTGGGCAGTTCCTGTTTCAAGAAGATCACAGCTGTAAAACTGTGTATAAGCAATAGTTTATGAACAACATATATAACAGAAAACAGCTCGTACCATAAGTTTCTCGACATAGTTGGACCTGTTCAACGAGTGCAGCAGTGGCACACATATCCCACGTGGCCTTCCACCATTGAAACGCCCCACAAGGACCTCAAGACGATCAATAAAGTGTAGGAACTTGTGGATGTCGATCCAGTCCACTTCAGTGCCATCAGTAACAGCCGAGTTATTATAGAGTAACAAACGAGCAGACCGCTTAACTCTGAAAAAACCTACACGTGCCACCAATTATAAGAAAATATTAGTTAGAAGTAGCATCTTCGTGAGAAATTCGTTGCTACTTCTAAAGTTAAATTGTGATTACTTAGACAGAAAAGGTGGATTAAGAAGTAATCGAGGCAACAAGCAAGAACCAGATACAAAACTAACATGGATGAACAATTGGAACAACGTCGGGGTGGAAGATCGCAGTGAAGATGAGACCAGGTTCTGCTATTTCCATCAACATTTGTGCGCCAACTTTCAGTCTGTAACACTTGAGAAAGTTTATCCAAGTTCGGCCATAAAAAAGCAGTGATCTTCTTGGTTCATGAACCCAACTCGAAACTTGTATCCATGGCTTGTCTTCACTGTGACCATTAAACTAGTGTATCTAGTTATGGCAAGGCCGAGCATCTTGAGTACATGTGTTCTGGCTGAGCAAATAATACACTGCAGGAAAAATAATATGAGAACACAACATGTTCAAAAAAAACCCACCCTCCTGGGTAGAAAAGAGGATTCTAGGAACATACTGTGCACGTTTCAAAATGCTGTGTTAGGATGAGAAGGAACAAGTGTGGCGTCTCGCCGAGGGCGCAGAAACCTGTAGGGTCCTCGCACTTTGGGCACTGCAAATGAAACACACTAGATTCACTAGGAAGAAAAATGCATCAATGGCGGCGGTTGCCATCCTAGGATTACCTGCGAACAAGGGACTTGGATTTATCGGGGATGGATGAAGAATTCATACCTGGTTCTCCATGAGAAAACCCCATGCAATCGCCGAGAGGAGGTTTTCTCTGAACAAGCAGACGAGGGAGAAGGGGATTCAGGCCCAGTGAAATATTGCCGCTTCGTCAGTCCAGCTTACTGCTAAAGCCGGAAAGGGGGGGGGTGTGATTTGATGGCTCATTGGGCATTACAACGGCGCTACGACCGGGGTGTGTCTACCGTGCAGTTGTGCACTCTAATTTGTGCATATGGCACGTGGACCCCGTTGCCGGTTGCCCCACATATCAGCGAAAGGAAGTAGAAAGACAGGAGTAACTAGTTACACATAAATATATTTCTTGACAGAGAGATACTCCCTTTGTAAAGAAATATACAAATCTTTTATATCACAACTTTATACATAAGAAAAATCAAGGAGAATATATATAACATATATCTCTACTCTTATACAAACAAAGTTGGTGATGATGGTGTGCCTGCCATCCTGCAATATAAACCGTCCGATTTATATCTGACGGATAGGAAGGAAAATGGAAATTTTGCAAAAAGATACCCACACCGACTCAACATTTGCAAATAAGGCCTTCCCTCGTTCATCCTTTTCTCCCACAAGATAAACTACTCATACAAATGCATCTTGATGTTCCGTGCAACGCATGGGCATCTTGCTAGTAATTATAAAAAACAGAGTTGTCAGTATAGACGAGTTGGTGATGATGGTGTGCCTGCCATCCTGCAATATAGGTCGTCCGATTTATATCTGACGGATAGGAAGGATACTATGGCAATTTTGCAAAAAGGTACCCATGCACCTCTCCACATTTGCAAATAAGGCCTTCCCTTGTTCATCCTTTTCTCTCACAAGATAAAATACTCATACAAATGCATCTTGATGTTACGTGCAACGCACGGGCATTATGGGAGTTCAGCTCTCCTTTTTCTATGGGGGTTCAACTGAGAATATAATACTCAGACAAGCTCACGGTTCTGGACTTTGGGCCGCAGGCCCACCCTGCATGTTTGAGGGCCCATGTATTCTACCTCAGCGCTTTTCATATTGTAAGCGATTGGTACGGCGCTGGTTTTAAATGTTGTCGCAAGGCGAATACACAAAATTGAATAACGCACGGCAGCTGTTGGAATGAAATCGAACAACAGTTCCTAACCAGCAACCAGAGTTGCAATTCTATCAATGATATACCATGTGATAAATAATATTGTCGTACTACTTATGCACACAGGACACTTGTTTCACCATGCCAGATTATTACATCAAAATCTCTCGGAGGATAGATCAGTTCGGCAGTTGCGTGCTGCTACTGAAGAATTTCAAAGTTGATTTGGACCAGCTCTCCTTGCCGAGAAAGTTTGATTTTGACATCATCCCCTACCGCAAGATATGATTTAGATTTGAACCTTGACCATCCTTTAGAATAAACCATCATGCGACCATCCTTTGTACTTACGGTATATTGAGCAGGTTCATTCACACCAAGGCTGCCCATGGTAAGAGAAACTTGGTCGCGGTCACCCGGATTGTTGAACGACTCCCTCGTTGCTCTTGGAATTCTCTGTTTGCAAACAAGAAAACATACCCAAACAGTTAGATCAACACAATGAATCATGTGAAACAACATGAAAAGAAAAAAGAACGAAGCACTTGGGCGGCCAATGCTTCCCAAGAAGGTGAACATGTCGGTTTTCGTAAGGACTTTAGTATATGAAGTGCGAACTGCAGCCCAGTCTGTTGCCGGTGCAACTGCACGGGCCGGAGCAGATGCAAGTGCAAGTGTTGGTGCAGGTGCCAAAGCCGCTGCTGCTGCCGGAGATGGTGCTCCTTGTAGAGCTGGTGCCGGTGTCGATGCCCGATCCTCCGGTAGATCAGACTGATCCGCTGACGCGGTCAGTGCCCAATCCTCTGCTGGATCAGACTGAGCTGCTGCCGCTGTCAGTGCTCGATCCGTTGCTGAAGGTGGTACCAATGTGCGAGACAGCGGCGATCGTGTCTAGTCTGCTATGATCAGCTTTCTAACTTGACTAGGATCCGTGACCTTGATCCAGTCTTTTTCTTCATTTCTTCTAAACGCGAGAAGGACTAATTGTGGCGTTTTTGTTAAACCAAACTGCAGTTCATCATAGGGATTCAGCTTGTACTCAGACAACCGCCAGTAATATAAGTGATGGACAGTGCCTTCATTACTGACACGACATAAGAAGTCAAACTTGCAAAAATAGCCATCATAGAGCAAACCAAACGGTTTATTCTGTGATGAATGTCACATGGCAAAACCTACATCATAAAATTGTAGGAAAAGAAAGAAAACATGACATTAAATCAATAAGATTTAGATAGTAAATCAATAAGATTTACTTGATGTGACACGAGTGAATCCTTACCAGGAAATCACTATGTTGAAGTACTAAACAGAAGATTGATCGTCCAACTACGGCTGGCATGCAGGGGCCCCTCCTACTCCCACAAGCAGGACAGTCCAAAGTTCATGACAAATCGTATGGACCGAACATCCATGGGACTGGAAATCCTGGTGGGTGCGATAAACCCTGCAATGTATACAGATATTGGAGTGTAACCATAATTGATTAACCGTCCTCAGAAAAAAGATGATCTGGATACTTCAAAATATAGTGACTGAATCGAGTGGATAGACATTAACATAGACCGTTCTCAGGACTGACCACACACCAAAAGCGGCAGTACTAATAAACAATACAGGGTCCACAAACACAAATCAAGGACTTAACAATAGTACTTACTATAGACAAGCAAAGTTGCACTAATTAAACTCTGCGGACTATTTCTTGCCACCGACCTACGGGATGAACCCCGCATAACTGACTAGGCCATGGACTTCGTGAGAGATGTCTACATGCACCATCACCATCTTGGTAACCTTGGAGAACCTAATAGAGTGGTCTTTCCACTCATAAACATGATGATGAAGACAGGCTGCATCAAATTTGTTGAGAAGCTTTATAAGAACAACACCCTTCGTTATCGAAGGCACAGCCAGGAAATTGTTGTGGTCAAGTACAGCCTCGAGAACACGCCTGACAACAATGCTACAGGAAAACACTAGTTCAGGACACGTGGCGACAAGGACACAGCAGCTGGATAGTTTAGCAGTAGAACTCATCCCCAGGTCTTCCAGTTCACACGGCATGACTTTGGGAATTTCATCTCCACCGCAGACCTGGTTCTAATTCAAACAGAAACCATATTTTATTACTACCTCCGTTCAGAAATATAAGATGATTTCCGATATTATACTCCATATATGACTACATATACGCACAAAAATGAGTGAACAAAGACACTAGAACATGTCTTCAAAGGCATGAGAGCAGAGGGATTACTTGCAATATCCATAACACAAGTTACTGAAGCAAATATACCCTCTTCAAAGGTAGCATTGATGTTTATAAAGTACTCCCTCCGTCTCAAAATTCTTGTCTTAGATTTGTCTTGATACGGATGTATCAAGTCACATTTTAGTATTAGATACATCCGTATCTAGACAAATCTAAGACAAGAAATTTGGAACAGAGGGAGTAGTTGAAAGTAATCTATAAGAAATCAGTGTCAACCTCTCGCATGTTTTGGTCAAAAAAGGAATTTAGTTCTGTCATTTGGCACACTAAAATCACATGCAAGATCACCCAGAAAGTTGTACTACCAATACTAGTACTGCATGTTAGATGAAAAAACACGATCAAGGTCAAGTAAAAGATCGTCAACAAGAGACATTACCTGGACTTGCTTAATTAGGGATCCCGGAGAGGGGGGCTTGGACAGGGCGATGGCTTTGAGGTTGTCTGCCGTAGTCTCGATGGGGTGCTTGCGCTTCTTCGTACCATGAGCCTCGACGGTTTTGGCTAGAGCCATAGACATCACGTCGGCCGGTGCTCCAGCGTCCATCCAAGAGAGGAAGCTGAGAGAGAAGAGTGAAAGGAGGAACGAGATGAGGGAGAAGCGAAGCGAGTGGGGGTTTTCTTCAAAATAGGAAGCTGAGAGAGAAGAGTGAAATGATGGTTGCTTCATCCGTCCAGCTTACTGCTGGAAAGGAGGGGGTTTTGTGATTTGACGACTCATTGGGCATTACTGCGGCGCTTCGATCGGGGTAGTTTACCGTCACTCTACTATGGAGTAATTTAGTGCATGGCTGGTGGACCCAGGTGCTGGCTATCCCACACGTCGGCAAAAGTGAGTAATTTAGCGCATGGCTGGAGGAGGATCCGCACGGTAGATCGTGTCCACTGTTTTTCTAAAGAAAAAAATGATTGCAGCAAGCGTTTCCACTCTTACGATGGAGGAGTGTGAAACACGGCAGCCACTTGAACATACACAGTGCTCCTACTACTAGGCATGTGTAGTGGTTCATACGTAAGTACTAGACAATCTTGTTGCTAGTGTAGTAAGATATGACGATAACAAATGATGTTGTGCGCATGTCAACTACTCCTATATGTAACATAGTACCGCTTTTTTGACTGTCTGGTCGAGAATGAACGATGAGATCAATGTTAACAGAAGTAGGTCTACGGTGCACGGAGAGTACGGTGCTACAGTACTCCACGAAACTTGAAGCATATGAAGCACGAATAGTGTTAGGCAGGGTGTATGAAGGGGAATTCCGTATGAAGGGTGCACGGGATGGGAGAAAAAGTTCCCTTCTCGACCCACTTTTGGGTGTTTGGCAGAGTGCATGAAGGGTGCATGAGTCCACACTAGTAGGTTATCAAAAATACACGAAGAGGAAACAACTATATTGAGATGAGAATGCAACCAAACACACCCACACGCTTTGTGCTACAGTGACTGATCTGCACCGTCTGAGTTTGATCCAATGGTCATGTTGCTCCGAGACATGGACATGCCCATGCAGAGGGCACCTAAACACCAACGAAGTCCCTCTGCTTCTCGAGGCGCACGACGTTGGCGATGCAGGGTGCAACCACCCGCAGAGCCCGCTCCCAGTCCACGGGAGCCAGCTCGTCAAAGACGGCGTCCAATGGCACGAATGGATTCCGGTGACGGAGCCCTGAAAGGATTCGCCCGGCAACAGCGGGCAGCCTGCAATCCCTCCTTGTCCAGCTCAGCCCCCACCATCGCGCGGAGACAGCTCAGCTCCTCGGAGATATAGGTGAAGAAGGAGACCAGGTCAGGAAGCCGTAGCTCGTTGAAGTCGACCGGGTGGTCGAACGGGTTTAGCCCGACGGCCGGCATCGTCGCGCTAGCACGACGGTAGGCATCGCGCAGCCGCAACACGTGCTTGGCAACTTGGTTCACCAAGTGGCTGAGGCGATCCTGGACCTCGTCACGATCGGCCCGCTCGCGCTCCAGCCCGCTCCCCTGACGGCCTATCGTATCTCCCGCTTTCTGCAGCAACGCCGCCGACGCATCGAGCATCTTTGTGGTGGACACCTGCCACTTTTGAAGCTCCTTGAACTCCCGCACATAACGGAGGAGCATGGCACTCCTCTCCTCCTTGAGCTCACGGAGCTCCACGTCCTTGTCCCTGAGCTCCGCATCCTTGGCATGGAGCTCCTGAGTTAGGCGCCTCACCTCGGACTCCGTGATCTGCTGCGCCGCCATGGCACCAGGTAGAAGCAATGGGGAGAAGAAGCAAAGGGGGTGAAACAGCTAAAAGGCAATGCAATCTACGGGAAGGCGGAGGGAGCCAGCCGAGGAGCAGGGAATCTTTTTCTTTTCACCACGGTAAAACACCAGTCGACTACTTCTCACATCAGGGAGCAGTGGGTTTTACAGGCGGAGTCATCGTGACTAATTGCTGCTGTGCGTGCTCGCGTCAATCAAAAAATTAAAAATCCTGCCGCGCCTGCTCCCGTCAATCAAAAAATTTCCTGCCGCACCCAAACACTAGAGCAACGCCGCGGTGGATATTTAAATTTACCTGCCGGCAAGTAGATAAAAAAAGGGGTAAAAAAACAAATGTGGCGGCGGCCTAGCTAATCGATCGAACTAGCCCAACTAGCTAGCCACCATGCTTCACTGATGTACTCGGCGGGAAAGGTGGCCTTTCATGAGTTGACGACTCATTTACTTGCTTTGGTGCTATGACCGAGGAGGACCCAGAAAACGCGCTGTAGGGCTTCCCTCGTCAGGAAGAATATATGCGTGCACCACCCGGGAGGACCCCGAAACAGCGCGGTAGGGTGTGCCACGTCTCGGCACGGAGGAAAAATGTGCGTGTAAAAATATACTCCATCTAGGTGTGTAAGTCACCTTACGAAAATCAAATAATCCCAAAACACTTAGGGGCGGTGCATTAACTTCTATCTTGTTTCTTGTTTCTTGACATATCAACCAATAAGGGCATCTCCAACAGGTTGTATGTTAGTCTTGTTGGTAAAATGTCCATGTCATCAACCAACAAGCTATCATACAACTACTTCAATAGGTTGTATGTAAGCTATCCAATAGATGGTGAGAAAATAAATGTGATTGCTCTCTATTTCATCTTGGAGCTCGTGCAAAGGTTGTTGGTTAATCTACATACAACTTTGCTCTCTCTCCACATTTATTACATGCGACATCATCACTATGTACTAGGTGGCAAATTAACCAACATCTATCTTACGACTATTGGAGATGCCCTAAGAGATGAGGGGTGTGCATGCTTTTAATGATTTGAGACTACCAAACACGACATACAGTGGTTAGTTCATTACATGCAATGTTATTAATTAGCAAATAAACATTAAGGTCTCTCGTTTTCCCCTCCTCCTTGGTCAAGGTGACTTGCTCACCTAGACGGAGGGAGTACTGTATCAGACGTCGGCAGTAACTCTAGTAGTACCTATGGTTCGACCTCGGGACCCAGCCAGTCGGTCGAAAACACCCCACTAGCCACACAGCTTCATCATGCAAACGTGACACGGAGGATAGATGTGGTTAGCTCCGTATCGACCAGCCACAGTGTCTCTTGTTCTAGGCGATTCTTCTATTTTCCAAGCTTTTTTTGTTGTTGTAATAACACCACGGCAAGCTAGCGCCACTCTTCATGTGTGCCCGTGCAAAGGTTAGATGATGGAGAGAAGAGAGATTGGGATCGCAGACCTGGGACCCACCAGCCAGTGAGACAATGGTCATGCACATGTTGATGAGGGACTCCCTCTACTCTACTCAACGTAATACTGTATAAAATCAAGTTATGGGACAAAGCCAACAACCATTGTTGTTTCAGGCTATCGACTTACCCTTTTTAGTCCAGGTTGCCATTTTGAATCTCCTCTTTCAGATTTGTTAGTTTTAGGTCCAAATTTGATTAATGACAAGTGGGACCCCCGTGTGTTGTTCCGATCTTTCAGTGTAGGATGGTTTTTTTTGAACAAACACTTTACACGGTTAGACAAGTAACGGCATGAGTTACACGTATTTTGCAAGTTTACAAACAAAAATGACAGTGGCATAGAATATCACATCCACCCCGCAGCTTAGATACCATGGTGATACGAGTTTTTACACCGTTGGAAGTCTTTGTAATTATGCACAATTTCCAAACTCTCCAAAGGTTTCTTTTTTTGCAAATAAAACATTCAGGCCTCGTGTGTGCCGCTGCATCTTCCATCCAACGGCTTCCCGTTGCTCATATTAGGTGCTCCTCGTAGCTTAATTACCTGCTACGGTGATATGAGCATCTAGGTCGTCTGATTAGTGATCAGATGGCACATGCGTAGTACTTGTACTTTCTACACATTTCCCAAACTCTATCAGCTGTATATTGCAAAAACATTCAAACCTCCTACTGTGGGCCGTTAGATCTCAGTGAACTCGTATCACCATAGAATCTATGGTCGGGAGCACCTCATATACTGTTGTGCGAGAAAACATAAGGTGCTATCGCATCTTGGATGCTACGGTGATACGAGCTTCGAGGTCGTTTGATCTGAGATCCAATGGCATCTGAGCAGTCTTTGTGCTTGTAAGCAGTGGCCGAACTCTTTTAGGGCTTTTCTGCAAAAAACCATTCGAACCACCGAGGAGGTGTTGGGTCATAAATCCAACGGCTCCGAAGAGCTTGTATCACCAAAGCATCTAAGGTGTGGTAGCACACAATATTCTTACATACAGGAGAATATGATGTCCTCCTTCATCTTAGATGCTACGGTGATACGAGCTTCGAGGTCGTTGGATATGGGATCCAAGGGCATCTGGGTAGTTTTTGTACAAATTGTATGCAATTCTCAAACTAATCAAGGTTTCCTGTTAAAATATTAAGACACATCATGTGAGCTGTGATACGTCTCCAACGTATCTATAATTTATGAAGCATTCATGCTATATTATTATCTGTTTTGAATGATTATGAGCTTTATTATACACTTTTATATTACTTTTGGGACTAACCTATTAACCGGAGGCCCAGCCCATATTGCTATTTTATTGCCTGTTTCAGTATTTCGAAGAAAAGGAATATCAAACGGAGTCCAAACGGAATGAAACCGTCGGCAGCGTGATTTTTTGGAAGAATATGATCCTGGAGACTTGGAGTCCACGTCAGAAGATCCTCGAGGAGGCCACGAGATAGGAGGCCGCCCCCCCCCCTACTGGGCGCGCCCCCTGTCTCGTGGGCCCCTCGAGCACCCCCCGACCGACTTCTTTCGCCCATATAAGCCTGCGTACCCTAAAACTATTGAAAATCAAGATAGATCGGGAGTTCCTCCACCGCAAGCCTCTGTAGCCACCAAAAACCTCTCGGGAGCCCTTCCCAGCACCCTGCCGAAGGGGGGATCCTTCACCGATTGCCATCTTCATCATCCTGGCGCTCTCCATGACGAGGAGGGAGTAGTTCACCCTCGAGGCTGAGGGTATGTACCAGTAGCTATGTGTTTGATCTCTCTCTCTCTCTCTCGTGTTCTCTCTCGTGTCCCTCTATGGCATGATCTTGATGTATCCCGAGCTTTGCTATTGTAGTTGGATCTTATGATGTTTCTCCCCCCTCTACTCTCTTGTGATGAATTGTGTTTTCCCCTTTGAAGTTATCTTATCGGATTGAGTCTTTTATGAGAACACTTGATGTATGTCTTGCCGTGCTTATCTATGGTGACAATGGGATATCATGTGCCTCTTGATGTATGTTTTGGTGACCAACTTGCGAGTTCCACCCATGAACCTATGCATAGGGGTTGGCACACATTCTTGACTCTCCGGTAGAAACTTTGGGACACTCTTTGAAGTACTTTGTGGTTATTGAATTGATGAACCTGAGATTGTGTGATGCATATCATATAATCATTCCCACGGATACTTGAGGTGACAATGGAGTATCTAGGTGACATTAGGGTTTTGGTTGATTTGTGTCTTAAGGTGTTATTCTAGTATGAACTCTTGAATAGATTGATCTGAAAGAATAACTTTGAGGTGGTTTCGTACCCTACCATAATCTATTCGTTTGTTCTCCGTAGTGTCTTTGGAGTGACTCTTTGTTGCATGATGAGGGATTGTTATATGATCTATCTATGTTATTATTGTTGAGAGAACTTGCACTAGTGCAAGTATGAACCCTAGGCCTTGTTTCCTATCATTGCAATACCATTTACGCTCACTTTTACCACTTGTTACCTTGCTGTTTTTATAATTTCAGATTACAAATACCTTTATCTACTATCTATTTTGCACTTGTATCACCATCTCTTCGCCGAACTAGTGCACCTATACAATTTACCATTGTATTGGGTGTGTTGGGGACACAAGAGACTCTTAGTTATTTGGTTGCATGGTTGTTTGAGAGAGAACATCTTCATCCTACGCCTCCTAAGAATTGATAAACCTTAGGTCATCCACTTGAGGGAAATTTGCTACTATCCTACAAACTTGTGCACTTGCAGGCCCAACAACGTCTACAAGAAGAAGGTTGTGTAGTAGACATCAAGCTCTTTTTTGGCGCCGTTGCCGGGGAGGTGAGTGCTTGAAGGTATATCCTTAGATCTTGCAATCAAATCTTTTTGTTTCTTGTTCTATATAGTTTATAAAAGAAAACTACAAAAAAATGGATTTGAGTTTGTCTCATACGTTTCATCTTTTTAATATCTTTCGTGAGTATGATGAAAAGGAAAATTCTACTCAAGTGCTAGAAGAAGAATGCATTAAATTGTTTGGAACTAAATATTTGAATGATGAGCATGATTGCAATGTTGTTAGTATGAATTCCTTGAATATCCACGATGCTAATGATCTGCAAAGCCACAAGCTTGGGGATGCTATGTTTAGTGAAGATGATATTTTTAGCATCCCAAGTTTTGATATGCAAAGTTGTTATGATGATAGCATGCCTCCTACCTATGATGATTATATTGATGAAAGTGGGTTCGGAAGAGTGTCAATTTTAGGAAGTAGTGATCCCACTATTTTGGAGGATGTTGAAGTTTATTGTGATGAATATGAAGTGGATTTGGAAGAGTGTCAACTTTATTTAGTGATTCCACTATCTTGGGAGAGGTTTCAGTCGATTATGATGAGAACGAAGTTGCTAATTATGATGATTATTGTGATGAAACTTATGCTATAAAAAGTAGTGATGATTATATTTACAAATCTTGTCATGATTATTATTACCCTTTTTCTGAACGTTACTCTTTTAATGTGGAAACAATTTTTAGTGTTCAAGTCTCTTATGATACTCTCAATATTCCGAATGAGAAGAATTTTGCTTATGTGGAGAGTAGTAAATTTTCTATGCTTGTAGATCATGAAAAGAATGATTTAGGTGCTGGTTATATTGTTGAATTCATTCATGATGCTACTGAAAATTATTATGAGGGAGGAATTGTAATAATGTCAAGTTTCCTCTCTATGTGCTTAAAATTTTAAAGTCAGGCTTGTTTTGCCTTCCTATGCTAGTTGATTATTATTCCCATAAGTTGTTTGCTCACAAAATCCCTATGCATAGGAAGTGGGTTAGACTTAAATGTGCTAGTCATATGCTTCATGATGCTCCCGTTGTGTTTCAATTCTTATCTTTTATGTGAGCATCATTGTCATCATCATGCCTAGCTAGAAAGGCATTAAAGAAAAGTGCTTGTTGGGAGACAACCCAATATTTACCCTTACTGTTTTTGTGTGTTCACATGATTATGCTACTGTAGTAATCATGTTTTATAGCTTTTGTTTCAATAAAGTGCCAAGTAGAGCCTTTGGGAAGACTTGGGTGAAGTCTTTGTGATCTTGCTGTGAAAAACAGAAACTTTAGCGCTCACGAGAATGGCTGCCATTTTTTACTGGAGAGTTCTTTTAGGTTGATTATTTTTGCAGGTGATTAATGGACAAATTACTCATGTCAAGCAATTTATTTCATAATTGTTTGGGTTCCAGAAGTATACGTTTGATACAGATTACTACAGACTGTTTTGTTTTTGACAGATTCTGTTTTCTATGTGTTGTTTGCCTATTTTGATCATTCTATGGTTAGTATTAAGTGGTATGAACCATAGAGAAGTTAGAATACAGTATATATTACACCAATATGAATAAAGAATGAGTTCATGTCAGTACCTAAGTGGTGGTTTTATTTTCTTATACTAACGGAGCTTACGAGTTTTGTTTTGAATTTTGTGTGGTTGAAGTTTTCAAGTTTTGGGTAAGGATTCGATGGACTATGGAATAAGGAGTAGAAAGAGCCTAAGCTTGGGGATGCCCAAGGCAGCCCAAGGTAATATTCAAGGACAACCAAGAGCCTAAGCTTGGGGATGCCCCGGAAGGCATCCCCTCTTACGTCTTCGTTCATCGGTAACTTTACTTGGAGCTATATATTTATTCACCACATGATATGAGTTTTGCTTGGAGCGTCATTTTATTTTGCTATTTTTTGCTTTATGTTAGTTAGAATAATGTTTTGCATCTTTAGTTTCAATAAAAAAGTGAAGGATAGCCTTTGCCATGCTTATTTCGCTAGTATACATGTTGCTGTTTGAGAACAGAAAGTTTACCGCTGTTGCAAAAATTCCGTAGAAAATTCAGAGAGTGATATAATGTTGAAACTTTTTGCATAATGAGCTCTGATAAATATTTTACAGCGTAGTATTTTTCTTATAATTTTTTGAGTCAGGGAAGTATTGATACTCTTGCATTCTTTACAGACTGTACTGTTTTGGCAGATTGCTGTTATGTTTGCATTGTTTGCATATGTTTGCTTGTTTAATGATTCTATTTGAGGATAGGACTATTAAATATGCAGAGACATTTATCATGCAATGTTGAATAATAATTTTATTAATTTGTTACAGTAGAAGATGATAAGGTTTTGCATTGGTTTATACTAACCTATCTCACGAGTTCTTGTTGAGTTTGTTGTGAATGAAGCTTTTGATAAAAAGAGAAACCGTGATATGAGAGGAATTAAGGAGACACAAAATTTCAAGCTTGGGGATGCCCAAGGCACCCCAAGATAATACTTCAAGAAGTCTCAAGCATCTAAGCTTGGGGATGCCCCGGTAGGCATCCCACCTTTCTTCTTCGACAAACATCGGTTAGTATCGGTTGAGCCTAAGTTTTTGCTTCTTCACATGAGTTGTGCTATCCTTGCAATGTCATTTTATTTTATTTTGCTTGCTGCTTGAATACAATACCAAGGTCTGAAATTCTTTAATGAGAGAGAGTCTTCATATAGTTACATAATTATTCAGCTACTCATTGGTCTTCACTTATATCTTTTTGGAGTAGCTTTTCATTTACTCGTGTGCTTCACTTATATCCTATGAGTAAATGGTTGAAAGAGTTGATTGTCATAAATCTGAAATTATATATGTTTCATTTGCTTATTCCATGGGGAGTAATGACTTCACATCTAAGAAGTAGAGGTTGTAAATTTACTGACGGTTAGCAAGCATTGTATTGGTCATTTGAACAATTCATGAAAGAATATTGAAGGAAGAGAGATTTCACATATAAATATATTATCATAGACATCTTTTATAATTGTGAGCACTCATTAAGTATGACATACTAAAGAGTTGATGTTAGACAAGGAAGACAACGTAATGGGTTATGTTTTCTCACATCTCAGTTAAAGTATATTGTCATGGATCATTCAAACATGTTGAGCTTGCCTTTCTCCCCTTGCTAGCCTAAATATCTGTACTAAGCGGGAATACTGCTTGTGCATCCAATATCCTTAAACCCAGTTTTTGCCATGAGTGTCCACCATACCTACCTATGTGTGGTATTTACCTACCGTTCCAAGTAAATTTGCATGTGCCAAACTCTAAACCTTCAAATTATAATCTGTTTTGTATGCCCGAATTGCTCATGTAGCAACTAGGGGCTGTCAGTGTTTTACATGCTAGGTGGGTTATTCTCAAGAGGAGTGGACTCCGCTCCTCATTCACGAGAAAGTGGCGGTAACCGGGATGCCCAGTCCCATGATCAAAAATATCAAAATCAAATCAAAAATAATTGCAAACAAAACTCCCCCAGGTTTGATGTTAGTTGGGGGCACCCGTTGTTTCAGGCAAGCCATGGATTGATGATTGTTGGTGGAGGGGGAGTAAAAACTTTTACCATTCTGTTTGGAACCGCCTATAATGTATGTAGTATAGAAGAAATTGGGAACTCTTGGTTGTTATGTTGACAATGAGATCATACCTCTCAAAATTATTTATCTCTATTTTAAAATCGAGCTCTGGCACCTCTGCAAATCCTTGCTTCCCTCTGCGAAGGGCCTATCTTTTACTTTATGTCTTTTACTTTATGCAAGAGTCAAGGTGATCTTCACCTTTCCCTTTTTCATTTTATCCTTTGGCAAGCACTTTGTGTTAGGGTGATCCTGATATATATATCCAATTGGATGTACGTTAGCATTAACTATTATTGTTGACATCACCCAAAGGTGAATACGTTTGGAGGCAACATTATAAGCCCCAATATTTCTTTGTGTGTGATTAAAACTTCATAACCACAAGTATTGTGTGAGTGTTAGCAATTGTAGAAGACTATATGATAGTTGAGTATGTGAAGTTTGCCAAATCAAAGCTCTGACATAGACCCTTCCTGAAAATAGGATGAATTGCAATTGTTTGATGACTAAGAATGAAGTTTGCTAGTTTTCAAGAAAGTTTATGGTCTATGCTTTAACATGTGAATTGCTTGTTACTAGTTCGTGAAAAGTTTTATGAGATGAACTACTATTATGACATATAATGATGCTAGTAAAGGTGATTGAAATTATCATTGATCAAACTTGTGCACCTCTAGCATTCACACTTCATAAATTCATTCTTTATCATTTACCTACTCGAGGACGAGTAGGAATTAAGCTTGGGGATGTTGATACGTCTCCAACGTATCTATAATTCATGAAGCATTCATGCTATATTATTATCTGTTTTGAATGATTATGGGCTTTATTATACACTTTTATATTACTTTTGGGACTAACCTATTAACCGGAGGCCCAGCCCATATTGCTGTTTTATTGCCTGTTTCAGTATTTCGAAGAAAAGGAATATCAAACGGAGTCCAAACGGAATGAAACCTTCGGCAGCGTGATTTTTTGGAAGAATATGATCCTGGAGACTAGGAGTCCACGTCAGAAGATCCTCGAGGAGGCCACAAGATAGGAGCCCCCCCCCCTACTGGGCGTGCCCCCCTGTCTCGTTGGCCCCTCGAGCACCCCCCCCCCGACCGACTTCATTCACCTATATAAGCCTACGTACCCTAAAACTATTGAAAATCAAGATAGATCGGGAGTTCCGCCGCCGCAAGCCTCTGTAGCCACCAAAAACCTCTCGGGAGCCCTTCCCGGCACCCTGCCGGAGGGGGGATCCTTCACCGGTGGCCATCTTCATCATCCCGGCGCTCCCCATGAAGAGGAGGGAGTAGTTCACCCTCGAGGCTGAGGGTATGTACCAGTAGCTATGTGTTTGATCTCTCTCTCTCTCTCTCTCGTGTTCCCTCTATGGCACGATCTTGATGTATCCCGAGCTTTGCTATTCTAGTTGGATCTTATTATGTTTCTCCCCCCTCTACTCTCTTGTGATGAATTGAGTTTTCCCCTTTGAAGTTATCTTATCGGATTGAGTCTTTTATGAGAACACTTGATGTATGTCTTGCCGTGCTTATCTGTGATGACAATGGGATATCATGTGCCTCTTGATGTATGTTTTGGTGACCAACTTGCGGGTTCCACCCATGAACCTATGCATAGGGGTTGGCACATGTTCTTGACTCTCCGGTAGAAACTTTGGGACACTCTTTGAAGTACTTTGTGGTTGTTTAATAGATGAATCTGAGATTGTGTGATGCATATCGTATAATCATGCCCACGGATAATTGAGGTGACAATGGAGTATCTAGGTGACATTAGGGTTTTGGTTGATTTGTGTCTTAAGGTGTTATTCTAGTATGAACTCTTTAATAGATTGATCTGAAAGAATAACTTTGAAGTGGTTTCGTACCCTACCATAATCTCTTCGTTTGTTCTCCGCTATCAGTGTCTTTGGTGTGACTCTTTGTTGCATGATGAGGGATTGTTATATGATCTATCTATGTTATTATTGTTGAGAGAACTTGCACTAGTGCAAGTATGAACCCTAGGCCTTGTTACCTATCATTGCAATACCGTTTATGCTCACTTTTACCACTTGTTACCTTGCTGTTTTTATAATTTCAGATTACAAATACCTTTATCTACTATCTATTTTGCACTTGTATCACCATCTCTTCGCCGAACTAGTGCACCTATACAATTTACCATTGTATTGGGTGTGTTGGGGACAGAAGAGACTCTTTGTTATTTGGTTGCAGGGTTGTTTGAGAGAGACCATCTTCATCCTACGCCTCCTACGGTTTGATAAACCTTAGGTCATCCACTTGAGGGAAATTTGCTACTGTCCTACAAACATGTGCACTTGCAGGCCCAACAACGTCTACAAGAAGAAGGTTGTGTAGTAGACATCAAGCTGCTATATCTCAGATCTACAAGCTCCAAGCAACTCGTATCGGCATATAGCATCTAAGGTATAGGGGCACATGATATTCTCCCGGGGAGGAGGGGTGGGGGTGCACAACCAATCGGTGGTTGGGAGGGTGGGGACAAATATAATCTAAACAACCCTAAACAGAGTTCCACAATTTTATCTAAGGTCGAGGGGTTGACCCCCGACAATCATAGCTCCGCCTAAACACAACATTTGCATGTACTGTAGTACTAAACTTAATATTCATGTTTCAGTCTCATGTTCATTTTAAATATTGAACTGAGGACCATGCATGTCTTACATTTTACTCCATTTGTTCCTATAAATATTAGTTTTTTAGAGATTTCAAATGGACTGGCACATAAGGATGTATATAGACATATTTTAGAGTCTAGATTCACTCATTTTGCTCCGTATGTAGTCACTTGTTGAACTCTCTAAAAGACTAATATCTAGGAATAGAAGGAGTATTTTTGAATTCATGTCATACATGCATGGGTTGCAAAAATAGATGCACTATACTTATTGAAATGTTGTTGTGTTCATGCGTGTGTGTCTGTGTGTGTGTGTGGTCATATGCTTGACACATACAAAGTTTTCTCACCTCCATATTGTTCATCTTTCAAAGTTGAATTTGCATTGGAAAACTTACTAGGGATACCATGAAATGTGAAATCCACGTTGAGATCACTATATCACAAACTCACTCTAATTCAACAACTCGTCATAAATAAATTACCATGTTAAGATTAGTATTTGCAAGGAAAATATGGGTATTTTAATACACATAGATTCCTTCGGCAACTTAAAAGTTTCCTTTCGTATTCTCGAATGGTAGGACCCAACGGCGTACCAGCCAGACCTTAGCTCCTGTTGATCCTAAAAAAACCGGGCTCGTGTCCTTCGGTGGCGTGCGTGGTACGCACATTAGGCAACCCCAACCAGTTGAGCCTCGGCGTTTCAAGTCGAAATATCTGGCGGCCAGAATTCCAGCCCTAGGAAATTCCCCTCATGTCCCCGGTCCATAATGACTACCGATGAACAACGGAGGGATGCTTTAGTAACTAGACAACGTTACCTACCGTGCCGAGCACGGTTCAATTCCCTCGGTCGCCGCTCGTTAAGGTCACCCATCAACTGCATTGCTTATTACTACTACTACTACTACACCAGGATGAGCACAGAATTGAGCCCGTTTGTTCCTGCCTAGTACTTGAGTTAATATATCAGGCAATGCACTGGTACGGAAGGATTATCCTTTTACTCTGCATATATAGCTTGTCTGAAGTCTAACTAAGCAAAATGTTTGACCAAATCCTTTCTTAAGAAATACAACATGACAGATGTACGACTTGAAAATTTATTGCATGATGCAGGTTATGATATTGTTTCGAATCCTGGATCTTAAATTTCAGAAAATCCAAAAGTGAGCGTGAATTCTTGAAACTGAGCATGGTCACGTGATATGGCACAAACATTACTTCGTAAGTTTTTTCTTCAATTTAAGACAAGCTGCTTATGACAAGTTGCACAAATGAGGAGCCAAGGTATTTTGGAACAAAGACCTGTCACGTTAAGGCGAACGTTTTCACTATTGAAATCGTGGGCGTTTCGTGCCACCACGAGTCCCCGCTTCTCATCGGCAGGTGCCGTACGAGCAAGCGTGTGATGAGTAGACGAGAGGCGTGCGAGTAGACCGCTACGCCGGCTGACAGGGAGGCGTGCGAGCAGACCTCTGTGCAGGCTCACCGGGAGGCGAGCCCTTCCCAACAGCTCCCACTTTTAATGCTGTCGGCGCCGCAGTTTAAAATTAACCCCGCACTACCCGGTATCGCTACAATCTTCTCTCTTCCTCTCCGATTCTCCCGTCGTCTATCTCCAAATAGCCTGACCTAAACGTACGCCATGCCGCATCACGATGGTCTGCCCTCAGTGTTCCAGTTTCCTGAGGAAGACACCCAGCCGGAGTCTGAAGAACATAAGGTGCCTTGGGACGATCTTGAACTAGCCTTGCGGGAAGACGCCGCGCCTGTCCCCGCTCCCGTTCCGGTTCCCGTCGCCCGGACTGCGCCAGCGCCCATCCCCGTGGCATTGATGGGCTGCGAGCCGCACATTGTCGCCGAGCTTGATGCCACGGGGTTCCACGAGGTCCCCGCCGACTTTCACGCGCCAGTGCACCTGCCAGCGCATGTGCCTGCCCTTGCACTGACGCGCACGCCCGTGCCGGTGCCCGTGCACCTACCAGCACATGCGCCTGCGCATGCACTGATGTGCGCGCCCGTACCGGTGCCTGTGCAGACGAATGTCTCCATCGCGCCGTTGACAGCGCCTGTCCCCGCGCGGGTGCCAGTGCCCCTCTCAGCGGCATGGATGGCCGCCTCGACCGCTTCCTTGCACCAACGCCAGTCGCCTCCTCCCGCCAGTTGACTCGCTCCGAAGTCCAGAACATTTTGCACGTCCTTGAAGCTAGGCCAACGTCCAGGAGTACGCCAACAATGGCGCAAGACGCCACCGTCGCCGTCGGTCAGTGGCCCGACGACACACAGAGCACGACAGAGGAGCCACTTCCCACCGCAAGATGCCCCCGCGGCCGCCGCGTAATCTAAATTTGCCATGAAAAACATTCGGATTGACATGCTTAAAATCCGAACGTTTATCATTTCCGTTTATTTTATATCGATCGTCGTATAATTTAAAGTCAGAGTCAGACTGAACAAAATCTATGGTTTGATCGATTGAATGCTCTGCTTGAGCCGTATCAAATTAAATATAAAAGTCATCAAGCCACATGTATTCCTTGTCATCCAACGACCTAGACTGCTTCAATGTCGAGCACTCAACATGTTTAGCATGCAGTTAATTTCATGCCAAAAATAGTGCTAATCACATAATAACACGCAAATAATATCCTACTTAATATCCGCATGCACTTAATATACTTCCAAATTATGTGCATTGCACGTACACACTGACTAGTGCTGCTCGTACATGAAACTGGTGCCGTGACTTGTGAACGCGTCTAGATATGGTCAACGGCAACATCGCCCTCGAGTTCTTCCTGTTTGCCTGTGCGTCTAAATGCAGAAGGGGGGGAGAGAGAGAGCACACATGCAACCCACCAGTAAGTGAAGGCGAATAGTACTAAAAATAATATACATGTTCTCCATTAAATAGGATGTGGTAATATAAAAACATTATGTGAACAAAGGGGGTACAACAAACATTGTTGTTCTACGGATGTTGCCTATTGACGTGCGGCTTGAAGGCCCGGTCGCATGTTCGATTCTCGTCCTTTATTTTTTTAATTTTTATATGGGTCCAAATTTGTTTCATGACATGTGGGCCCCCTCGGTGTGTAGTTTGTAGCACTTTAATTTGTGGGTCGAATTTTGTTCCATTCCAAGTGGATTCTCGGTGTGTAGTTTTGTAGCTTATTTATAATAATTAAAGAGAACAACATAGTTTTTTGCAATAATCCCATGGTGTGACGTTGAATGCGAGAAAGGATGTGCGAGAGAGCGATGACCGAGCCAGAGGGAAATCAACTAGGGGAGTTGTGGGGGTTGCAACGGTGTTTGGAGTAGTTGTGGGCTGAATGCTACGAAAATATAATCTAAACCGATCGGAATAAATGCCTACACAAATTAATCCAAGGTTGGAGTGCCACTCGCAATGTAAATAGCTCCGGCTTTGCGAGGAATGGAGAGGTAGTAGCTTCAATATTGCGTGGAAGATACGGTGTGAGAAAGCGAGGTCAATCGAGAGACATATAAATAGAGAGACAAAGTGAGTGTGGTCTGACATTCATTGAACAAATATATATGCTCTGGAGAGATATTGTCCGATTGAGCTTTTGGCAAGGGTGAGGGCTGTAAGATAGAGCTTGAGAGATGATCCAGTCACAGACGTGTAGATATATTTTGTGCGTGGGAGGAAGCAAGGTCAATCAATCACATAGGGTCGCCGTGCGATCGAAAGAGTGAGACGGGTTGGAGAGACTGACCTAGATAGACAATGTGCGTGAGAGAGTATACAATGTGAATAGGTCGAATTGGGCTCAAACATGGTGATATATCGTTTTTGTCCGAGAAAGAGCGAGGTCAATCGAGACATAGAGAGAGAGAGAGAGAGCGAGAGATTGATTGAGTGAGCGTGGCCCGCCATGAGGTCGAAAGAGTGGCGGCGGCTTGGATGGACTGACCTTGATAGACAATCTGCACGAGAGAGTATAGAGTGTGTCGATCGAGGCCCGAACAGGGAGATATATCATTTGTGTGTGAAAGAAAACGAGGTTAAACGAGATTCAGATAAAGAGAGCAAGATTGAGCGAGTGTGGCCTGCCGTGCGGAAGAAAGAGCGAGACAGTCTCCAGGGAGTGACCTAGATATACAATGTGTGTGCGTGCGCACGAGAGGTTGGGGGGGGGGGCTAGATAGGCAATGCATGTATTTAGCGCGAGAGGGTGAGAGGGAGAGGGAGAGAGAGAGAGAGAGAGAGAGAGCTCAGCATGGGGTGCAATGGCGGGTGTGTGAGGTAAATACATTTGGTAACAGAGTGGAAAAAGGGGTTGTGTAGTTGAGAGACTTAGAGATCGAAACATGAAGAGAAAGAATGAACATGTGTTGGAAACCGATAGCTTCCTAAGGTGGTAAGAGAGGAAGATTAACCGATACATGAAGTATGTAGCGTGTGTGTGGGGGGTGTGGTTGAATGTACATAGTACGAGACTTAACATCGATGTTTCAATTCGGTGTACATTGTAAGATTTGAACTGAGGACCATGCATACGAGTAATTATTTCGAATTCGTGCCATACTAAGTTTCGAAAAGTTGACATTGACTCATTTGTTGTGCTTTTTTGTAGGTCATATGTTTGAATCCATCCAAAAGTTTTCTCACTACCATGGTGTTCATCATATACATATGAATTGTATTAAAAAAGTAGCGTGGATATAGTGAAATGCGAAATCCACGTTAGAATTGGAGATCGCTACGTGACACACACTCTAATTCAAATAACTAATTATGTGACACACACTCTAATCCACGTTAGCGTGGATACCGTTTCAATTTTTTTTCAAATAACTCCTCATGAATTAGTTTATAGTACTCCCTCTGTTCACTTTTATAAGACCTTGAAGACATTTCAGACAATGTGCAAAACAGTTCATTTTAAGTTGTCTGAAACGTTTCTAATGACTAATTATTGCAAGGAAAACACGGGAATGGTAATACATACATATTCGTTTGCAAATGATAGAAGATTCGTTTGCATTCTCAAATGTAGGCGCACCAGGCAGACCAGGGTCGTGTCAGGGTGGACGCTGCTTCGGTGCCTTAAAGGCACCTTCCTTTGGGTCACTGACATGTGGCCAGCCACCTGTTGGGCCCACATGTCATGGACAAAAAGGCAGGTGCCTTAAGGCACCGAAGCATAGTCGTGTCGGGGTGGTCGCCTGTGTCGGACGGACGCGTAGCACCCAGCCACTCACCCCCCTCCCTCGTCCCTCCCTCCACCCCCCCCCCCAAAAAGGACGACGACAAAATAAGTTGTTGTTCCATGTTTCGGATTGAAATATCTGGCGACCCCAATTCCAGCCCTGCAAAATCTCTTTTCTCCACCGTCCCCTTCCGCGCCCAGATTGCTCAAATCCCTAATTCGCCGCCAACCCAAGCAAAGTTCGAATCGCCCCTCGTCTCGTCTCTTTCCCCACCTCTGTGCCGGACGACGACGACGAAGACGACGGTCGCGCTTCACCACCGCACCGGAGCTACCTCATCTACGCCCTCGTCCACCGCATCGGGTGGTCCACCGACAACGCCGGCCGCCGCAACCGTCGTGCCTCACAGACACCCAGTTCCACCGCATCAGGTGCACTTCACCGACGCCGTCTCCCAGCTCACTGGGGCTACTTCACCGAGCACATCGTTGCACCTCCGCCCCCTGAGGCCGTTGGGGCTTCACCAACGGTCTCGTCCACCGCATCGTAGAGCTCCACTGCCACTCAAGATATGCATCCGTGCGCGGCCAGCCAGCGCATCTCAACGGCTCTAAAGTGACCCGCACTCTAGCTAGGCGAGCATGCCCAAACGCCGGCCCAAACTTGGTATCTACACATCACTCCCTTGTGCACTGTTCCGACGATGTTTGGATATCCTTTCACTGCTCTCTTAGCTTACACGCCTATGCAACTCTGACTTTAACTCTTATTTCTTCTGGAGATATCATCTGAAACAAGAAAATCCATTTTTAGCGAAGCATGACGGCGCTACGAGATCTGGTACACATCCTGCACACCCGTATAACCCTGTAAGTATCTGTCCTCCAATACAACATCAAGGCCAATTCTTCTTATTTGATCAACCATTCGCCGTGTCAAAAATGCAGAGGGGGATGCAAGGAGCACAAGGCCTACACATCCAAGCAAGTGGTAACATGAACTTGTACATGGACCATCCCAAGCGCAAGGATAGCTGCAGTGAGCCTGTACAATGAGCTAGCGTAAGTCCCTGCATTTCATTTAATTCATACTGGCATTCGTGTATGATTTGTGTGCAGTGGCGGATCCACGAATTCAAGTTACCAGGGGCGAACATTTAACTTAAAAAATACGAAGGCACTTGCACTCCGGAAATCAACATAACTTGAGAAATGTGAAGCTACATGCACTTTGAAATCCAGCTAATGATCCAAAGTAGTTCAGATTATAAACACTAAATGATGCAAGCACCAAAAAACACAAAATGCAACATGGTGTACAAGGACTACAAACATGATCTGTACCTGCTTGAATTATTCGTCTCTCGCTGAAAATATCGAAGTGTAATTGCACCTATAACCAGTGCGCAAACTGCATGTCAATATATCTATCCTGCACAAGTATGCCAATAGTTTCAAACAACAGATTAGAAAAGTATTTATGCTATGTTGTCATGATACAGGGACTTTCTGGTAGATGGCCTCGACGTTTCCTCAAGCTATGAAAATGCACTATAATTTGTTTGTCATCAATGCCTGCAAATCTCTGTCTCTCTCAACATAGCAGATCATCATTAGACACTAAATTCTTCAATGAGCTTGCAAAATGCTTGCATTAGATCCCTCATTAGACACTATATGTTCATCACCAGGAGCATGTAAAATGTTTGCATCAAATCCTTCATTAGCAGTCTGTTCATTAGACACTTTAGGCTCAAGAACAACAAGAGCTTGTATGTTTGCATCAGAAACTTGATTAGATAAATCAGATTCAGTCAGTTCAGTATTGATTAGGGGAGTTAGAAAATAAGTAGAAATTGGTTTCATTTTCTGATAGATTCCCTACATACAAGCAGTTTTACAACACCATCGGGTTTAACTATTGGCCAGAAATTGAAGAGTTGAATTAGATATAATCAGGGATGTGATGTACCTACTCATTGCGCATGCTACTCTTGCAAGCTGCGACTGTCCGTTTGCGCAAGCTCAATGCCATGCCCGTGCTGCCGCCGCTGCCTCCCACACAGGCTACACCCAGGGTTGGATCTTCATCTTCTTGTCCTTCCGTTCGCTTGAAGCCCGGCAACCACCCTCCAACGAGGGCGCGAGGAAGTGTTGTGTCGGTCTGTCCAACGGCGGCTAGGTTAGGAGCGAACCAGACTGGAGGCTGGAGCGAATCAATTCGGATTTTTCCTGGTGTTGATCGATATGGGAGGCGCTCGTTTGGGCCGCGAGCCTGCTATAGGGCCTGCCTTGCACTTATGTTATTGGCTCATCCAAATTGAAACATTTTTCTTCAGTTCTTTACATTGCCTGCTCGTGCGTTGGGACAAACAAAACTAGCCTGGGCCAACCTGGACGACTCAAACTAGGTGCACACTTTCCAGCCACCTGAGGCGGCCGCCCATACCAGCCCCTATGGTGGCGTCGCCCCTTTTTGCATGTATGATTGGATAGTGAAAACTATTCCAGTGGCGCTTTTGATTTACCCACAGAATGGTTGAATTGCTTGTTTCTATGAGCTAAGTTCTCCAATAATGTGAAGGATGCCAGTCTTTTCATCCTATTGTAGATTGCTTAGATCTCGATATGCCAAAAGTAATCGCATGAAATATACAGTAAAAGCCAGTGTGATGTGTGTGGCTACAACTAGTATGACTACATGTCCTCATATAACATATCAAGGACGCACCATCTTACCAGATTAACCATTCGACTTACCAATGCAGTGCGGGAAGAAAGAAGTATTGGGACTGCGTATCCAAGCAAATTGATGCCACGGACTCCTTCGTACAACCTTGTAAGCGAAAAAGAAGTTGCAGTGTGCCTGTACAAAGAACTAGCATAAGTTCAATTACCTGCTTCTCGGAATTTTAGTTAGACACAGTCATGTAATACAGTAAAAAAATTTCAATTACGTTGCTTAGCTTAATTTAGTTTGCTACTGATTACATAATGCCACAGCCTGTTAATCATATTGTAGACTGCGCTTATATATGTGTTTGATACTTACTGTTACGAATTACCTGTTTGCCTTAACTTAAATATCTACTTGTTTGTTTAACTGCTTTGCTGCTGCAACAACGGGTTACAATGATGTTAATAACTACTTTTTAGCATCCAATTGAAACTCTTTAATTCCTTGTTTGTTTAACTGGTTTACTGTTATAACTCCTAGTTGAGATGTTTTGCTAGCTTCAACTTTTCTGAATCCAATCGGAACTTTAATGGCAAAATAGGTTAGCCCAAGATCAAAGAGCGAGGTCACCATGGACGTTGCATCATCCCACAGCAGTGGCATCGGCCCAATCGTGCATTATGAATTGCCAACTGCTGACGCTCTAGAGGCTAAACTAGTGGTAGAAAGATATTCTGCTTCTGCACTTAGAGATGAAGTTGACATGTTGAGGAAGCAAACAGCACAATCACAAGCAGTACTCAAGACAACCATTAAATATTTGGTGGATTTCAAAACGAAGCAAGCTGAGACTGACCAGATTGTTAAGGTCCTGAAGGAAAAAAGGAAATTAAATTCCTACTTGGTAAATCAAAGGTGAAATGTTCTTTCCATCATTGAATAACCTTTGTGTTGTCTGTTCATGTAATCAATCAAACCATTTGTTTTAGAGATCTTGTAATAATTGTTTTTTTTATTTTTGGTTTGTAATTTTATTTGAGCACAAGTCTGTATTAATCGATAAGACTCGGAGACATTTCATTTGGATTGCTGTGCCAGACCTACAAATATGCCAATTGGGCTGAATGTGCATTTAGCAATAGTAGTAGTATAGATGGACCATAAGTGGCATGCATCAGAAAGGGCCAAGATGCTGGCTAAAAAAAGGATGCTGTTGTAGCAAAAAAAATACAGCGGCCTGGCTTATGTATGTTAGTTGATATTATTGATCCATATACTCTATAAGTGTTTATATGTCTGTTAATTCTATACATTCTTGGTTGATTGACTCGGTATTTGAATCTTGATACATCGCTTGTGTACATATCTAAATGGGAGTACACATTATGCTGCGTGTGACATTTGAGTTGGACCTGAAGTGTTCCAAATATTCGAATTCACCTTAAAATGGATTCTAGCTTCTGAATTTGAGTATCGGCATTTGTAAACCATATTCATATATGACAGTGGAATACATCTTTGTCGTCCTTTCGAAGATATATAAAAACACGTAGAATGATTTATAAAGATTGATATAGGAATACAAAATGGATTCGAATTTAGTTGCCAGGGTAAACGTGGATGCTTATTGTCCCAAAATTTGAAAGGAGCGGCAAAATGTCCACTTCCATATCGGCTGCTCGAAGCCAAGTGTTTGGGAGATGGAAATTACTGTCTACCCATTACACGGACAATCCATCGGCCCGATTTCCACTGCTCTAAATAGGGGTAGGTTAGCCACTTCAGTTAGACGTGACACGACCGCCTCTTAGCCCATTCCGACACGGTGGGCGTCAAACATGGGCGGCAAAATACGTTTGATTCAAGCTCGTCCGAAAGACCTTTGTTTCTCCCTCCATTCCCCATTCATACACGGCGGGTGGC
This sequence comes from Triticum aestivum, assembly GCF_018294505.1. NCBI lineage: Eukaryota > Viridiplantae > Streptophyta > Magnoliopsida > Poales > Poaceae > Triticum > Triticum aestivum. The sequence continues at coordinate 31,573,675 of NC_057798.1, read as the reverse complement.
AAAACAAACTCGACTCGGCCGAAATCGATGTAGGCAAATATTTTCAATAGGGGCAGGTTTGTAACTTCACTCAGACGTGACACAACCGCCCTACCTGTCAGCCCTGTTCATACACCGTGGGCGGCAACCACCCTATCCTCGCCCGAAATCGCTCTGGGCAAATATTGGCGAGATGCGAGATTACCGTCCTATCCCCAACCGATGAGACGTCCAAATTTTAAACGGGGGCTAAGTTCGTAACTTTCCCATATTTCAGACAGGCGCGTCCCAAAAACATGGTTCCCCGTACCTCCCCCTCCATTTTCTGATTCATACACCGTCCGCTCTAGAACACCCCATCCCCACACCAGCCTCCGTCCGCCACCCCATCCATCGCCGCCGTCCTCCACCACATGCATCGCCATCGTCCTCCACCATGCCAGAGCGCCTACCAAGACCGCGTCGTCCACTGCTAGAGATGGACGTTTCTCATCCACGGTGACGGACCAATAGCCTTGCATCGCGTCCTCTCGCTTCATCGGTGCCGTCGTCCTCTTTGTCGCGGCCGCTCACACGACCTTCTCTTCCACCGCAATGGGACTTATCCCCCGATGCACCCGTCTACCGTCGCAGATCTGCTTCAATGCCACCGACAGCCATCGCACCCCGGATGCCTACACGGCGCCACAAGAGAGGTGGTACTTCATATCTCCTCAACTTTTTGATCTCAACCAGAAAATAGATCTTAACTTGGTTACTCTACTTTCTTTTCAGCTCTTAGAATTTAGTTCTTAGTTCGAAGCAAACAATGGATGCTAAATATCATTTCTTTGGTTTGCAGCTTCAAATCTACCATGTCACAGCCATAATACGGTTTAATTGATCATTCTTAGGGTTTAATTGATCATGTTGGTTCCGTGGTGGTTTCTTTAATAGAAATCGGAGGGGAAACCCTCTTTTGCTAAAAAATATGCTTAGAGTTTCCCCCTTTTATGATCACTATACGATCAGAATACGTGCTTCGTGTCATAATAACACTGCTCCACCCATCAAGCTAAACAAGTTTACTTGTTTAAATACGAATCTGATATTATTAAAACAGAGTTGTTTAATTAGTCAGCTAAATGTTCCTAAATTAGTTTCGAAAATGCATGTTCGCCGCTCGGGTGTGTATCTCTACAGGGTGCCCACGGTGGGCCGGCCCACCCTGGGATTTTGGGTCGTCCCAGGCCCCGATTCCCCTATGTTCTGCTGCGCGCTTCCAATCTCTACTCGCCCCCAGCCGCCTGCCTCGCCGGCGACTTGCCGTCCCCGGACGGCATGACTCTAGGAGGAGACGCCGGACTAACAGGAGGCCAGGAGCCGCTCGCCCAACAGCGTCACCGCTGCCCGGGCGCGCCGCCGTGCCTACCTTCCTAGTCCGTTTAGGGCTCAGGCATGCAACACCCACCAAGCCAACCCGATTTATCCTGAGATACTTCCTCAACACTCAGCAGCCACTCCTCATCACCCATTTTCTAATTGATTCATTACTCATTAGGCAGGACTGTCATTAGGGTTTGTTGTGTGCTCAGTGCTACCTACACTTACTGGTTCAGATGTATTACGGTAATCTTTAGTACCTCTAAAGTTCAGAGGGTTTTCAAAATTCCGGCCCTCGGAACAGACACTAGTCATTTCGGATTGTTGGTCGTAGTGACATTGACCCAGATTACTACTGCAAGCCAGGTTTGTTGACAATTTTACTTTTCTTTCTTACTCATTTGATATAATATCCAATTATTCACGTCGATTAGTTGCAAACAATAAGTACTAGACAAACTTCTTCATTCAGGTTTTGGACGGTCGCTTCAACTCCATTCGTGAAAATGTTCAAAATGGAGACATAGATATTTGTAAAATACATACGGACCTGAATGTCGCAGATCCGTTGACTAAACCTCTTCCTCGAGCAAAACATGATCAACACCAGAACTCTATGGGTGTTCGATTCATCACAGTGTAACTAGATTATTGACTCTAGTGCAAGTGGGAGACTGTTGGAAATATGCCCTAGAGGCAATAATAAAATGGTTATTATTATATTTCCTTGTTCATGATAATTGTCTATTGTTCATGCTATAATTGTGTTATCCGGAAATCATAATACATGTGTGAATACATAGACCACAACATGTCCCTAGTAAGCCTCTAGTTGACTAGCTCGTTGATCAATAGATGGTTACGGTTTCCTGACCATGGACATTGGATGTCGTTGATAACGGGATCACATCATTGGGAGAATGATGTGATGGACAAGACCCAATCCAAAGCATAGCACAAGATCGTGTAGTTCGTTTGCTAGAGCTTTTCCAAATGTCAAGTATCATTTCCTTAGACCATGAGATCGTGTAACTCCCGGATACCGTAGGAGTGCTTTGGGTGTACCAAACGTCACAACGTAACTGGGTGACTATAAAGGTATACTACGGGTATCCCCGAAAGTGTCTGTTGGGTTGACACGGATCGAGACTGGGATTTGTCACTCCGTATGACTAAGAGGTATCTCTGGGCCCACTCGGTAATGCATCATCATAATGAGCTCAATGTGACCAAGTGGTTGGTCACGGGATCATGCATTACGGTACGAGTAAAGTGACTTGCCGGTAACGAGATTGAACGAGGTGTTGGGAGGCCGACGATCGAATCTGGGGCAAGTAACGTACCGATTGACAAAGGGAATTGTATACGGGGTTACTTGAATCCTTGACATCGTGGTTCATCCGATGAGATCATCGAGGAGCATGTGGGAGCCAACATGGGTATCCAGATCCCGCTGTTGGTTATTGACTGGAGACTCGTCTCGGTCATGTCTGCGTGTCTCCCGAACCCGTAGGGTCTACACACTTAAGGTTCGCTGACGCTAGGGTTGTAGAGATATTAGTATGCAGTAACCTGAAAGTTGTTCGGAGTCCCGGAATGGTCCGGAGGTGAAGAATTGTATAGGAAGTCCAGTTTCGGCCACCGGGAAAGTTTCCAGGGTCACCGGTATTGTACCGGGACCACCGAAAGGGTTCCGAGGGTCCACCGGGTGGGGCCACCTATCCCGGAGGGCCCCATGGGCTGAAGTGGGAGGGGAACCAGCCCCTGGTGGGCTGGTGCGCCCCCCCCCCTTGGGCCTCCCCCTACGCCTAGGGTTGGAAACCATAGGGGTGGGGGCGCCTCCACCTAGCTTGGGGGGCAAGTTTCCCCCCTCGCCGCCGCCCCCCCTTGGAGATGGGATCTCCTAGGGCCGGCGCCCCCCCTAGGGGCCCTATATATAGTGGGGGGAGGGAGGGCTGCAGCACATAAGGCCCTGGCGCCTCCCTCTCCCCATGCACCACCTCTCCCTCTCGCTGAGCTTGGCGAAGCCCTGCCGAGATCGCTGCTACTTCCATCACCACGCCATTGTCCTGCTGGATCTTCATCAACCTCTCCTTCCCCCTTGCTGGATCAAGAAGGAGGAGACGTCTTCCCAACCGTACGTGTGTTGAACGCGGAGGTGCCGTCCATTCGGCACTAGGATCTTCGGTGATTTGGATCACGACGAGTACGACTCCCTCAACCCCGTTCTCTTGAACGCTTCCGCTCGTGATCTACAAGGGTATGTAGATGCACTCCTTTCTCTCGTTGCTAGATGACTCCATAGATTGATCTTGGTGAAGCGTAGAAAAATTTTATTTTCTGCAACGTTCCCCAATGGTGGTATCAGAGCTAGGTCTATGCGTAGTATCTTGCATGAGTAGAACACAAAGTAGTTGTGGGTGTCAATTTGTCAATATTCTTGTCGTTACTAGTCTTATCTTGATTCGGCAGCATCGTGGGATGAAGCGGCCCGGACCGTCCTTACACGTACGCTTACGTGAGACAGGTTCCACCGACTGACATGCACTAGTTGCATAAGGTGGCTAGCGGGTGTCTGTCTCTCCCACTTTAGTCGGATCGGATTCGATGAAAAGGGTCCTTATGAAGGGTAAATAGAAATTGGCATATCACGTTGTGGTTTTACGTAGGTAAGAAACGTTCTTGCTAGAAACCTATAACAACCACTAAAAACATGCAACAACAATTAGAGGACGTCTAACTTGTTTTTGCAGCAAGTGCTTTGTGATGTGATATGGCCAAAGGATGTGATGAATGATATATGTGTTGTATGAGATGATCATGTTCTTGTAATAGGAAACACGACTTGCATGTCGATGAGTATGACAACCGGCAGGAGCCATAGGAGTTGTCTTAATTTATTTATGACCTGCGTCTCAACATAAACGTCATGTAACTACTTTACTTTATTGCTAAACCGTTAGCCATAGTAGTAGAAGTAATAGTTGACGAGACAACTTCATGAAGACACGATGATGGAGATCATGATGATGGAGATCATGGTGTCATGCCTGTGACGAAGATGATCATGGCGCCCCGAATAAGGAGATCAAAGGAGCAATATCATATTGGCCATATCATGTCACTATTTGATTGCATGTGATGTTTATCATGTTTTTGCATCTTATTTTCTTAGAACGACGGTAGTAATTAAGATGATCCCTCATAACAATTTCAAGAAAGTGTTCCCCTTAACTGTGCACCGTTGCGAAGGTTCGTTGTTTCGAAGCACCACGTGATGATCGGGTGTGATAGATTCTAACGTTCGAATACAACGGGTGTAAGCCAGATTTACACACGCAATACACTTAGGTTGACTTGACGAGCCTAGCATGTACAGACATGGCCTCGGAACACAAGAGACCGAAAGGTCGAACATGAGTTGTATAGAAGATACGATCAACATGAAGATGTTCACCGATGATGACTAGTCTGTCTCACGTGATGATCGTAGACGGCCTAGTTGACTCGGATAATGTATCACTTAGATGACTAGAGGGATGTCTAATCTGAGTGGGAGTTCATTAAATAATTTGATTAGATGAACTTAATTATCATGAACTTAGTCTAGAAACTTTTGCAAATATGTCTTGTAGATCAAATGGCCAACGCTAATGTCAACCTCAACTTCAACGCATTCCTAGAGAAAACCAAGCTGAAAGATGATGGCAGCAACTATACGGACTGGATCCGGAACCTGAGGATCATCCTCATAGCTGCCAAGAAAGCATATGTCCTAGAAGCACCGCTAGGTGAAGCACCCATCCCAGAGAACCAAGACGTTATGAACGCTTGGCAGTCACGTGCTGATGATTACTCCCTCGTTCAGTGCGGCATGCTTTACAGCTTAGAACCGGGGCTCCAAAAGCGTTTTGAGAAACACGGAGCATATGAGATGTTCGAAGAGCTGAAAATGGTTTTCCAAGCTCATGCCCGGGTCGAGAGATATGAAGTCTCCGACAAGTTCTACAGTTGTAAGATGGAGGAAAATAGTTCTGTCAGTGAGCACATACTCAAAATATCTGGGTTGCACAACCGCTTGTCCCAGCTGGACATTAACCTCCCGGACGAGGCGGTCATTGATATAATCCTCTAGTCGCTCCCACCTAGCTACAAGAACTTTGTGATGAACTACAATATCCAAGGGATGGAAAAGACCATTCCTGAGGTATATTCAATGCTGAAATCAGCGGAGGTAGAGATCAAAACGGAACATCAAGTGTTGATGGTGAATAAAACCACTAAGTTCAAGAAAGGCAAGGGTAAGAAAAACTTCAAGAAGGACGGCAAGGGAGTTGCCGCGCCCGGTAAGCCAGTTGCCGGGAAGAAGCCAAAGAATGGACCCAAGCCTGAGACTGAGTGCTTTTATTGCAAGGGAAGAGGTCACTGGAAGCGGAACTGCCCCAAGTACTTAGCGGATGTGGGAACCCGGAATTAGCTTCCAGATCCTCCTGTGTATATTTGTCAACCCAAGGATCATTGTTGACAACACAGTGAAATGATATCATTGCACAATACATTAAAGTATTACAAGTAATATATATTGTCACAAGACATACCTAGCGAAATGTCTCATGACATTCATTACATTCAGAAAAACAGTGGAAAGTACAATGCGTAGCGACTCCATCTCAGCCACAGGCAGTCGATGTAGTCCACGTGACCTCACTTCTACAGATCGCCATAGTAGTCGTAGTCATCATCTTCGTCCCCATGCAACTCTGTTGTCAACAAAATTATTGCCATGAGTACATTACGTACTCAACATGCCTCCCTTGGGGAAGGTCCTAATAACTACATGTGGCTTCAAAGGAGGGTTGTATGGCTCATTTGCGTAAAGATAATTTTGTTTGACAAATAAAGTAGCTGGATAAGAGCAGTTTTAGATGAAAACATGTTTTATCTCTAGAATAACTTTCATCAAGTGAGGATCCTCAATCAACTCATGTCCTTCATAGGTTTCAAGAATAGGGGCAAAGAGGGAATAAGCAAGACAGGTCCTGTATGTCAAGAAAGATTCATGTGTTGTCCATGACCGTGGACACGGCTATTCGAATAGTTTTACACTCTGCAAAGGTTGTACACTTTACCCACACGACACAATCCCGACTTGTTGCCACTAGCCGTCACTAGCATAGTACACCATTTGGTATACCGGCAGGGAGATTGTGACGAGGTCTTTCATTAGACCAAACTTACTGTGCCAAGCCCACTAGGTTTCAACACGGAAGTAACCGCAGTTCATAGTCCGGGCCCCCCTTTTGTGCCGAGGATACTCCTCGCAAGGCAGCTATCCCATCTGCGGTACGGCGATGACGACAATAAGAGTGAACTAACTAATTAACCAAGCCAGTGCCCATATAGCATGTGGTTGTACTGTTATCACAATCTTCAAATCCAAGACTTATTAGGCCTCATGAGGAACGGACGACTGATTGCACCCTTCAACTCGTGAAGGGCGGCCAATCGCTCCTTCAATCCTTGATTCAGCTGTCGCCCGCGCCAGTATTGAGATGGTAAGTTTCACCCAGAGTAGAAGAGGATAGAGAAGGTCAACAAGGGCCAACAGGCCTAGCTCAGCGTTAAGTTTCAACTGTCAATGACTCAGGTGTCATTCAACAAGGCACCTATAGGGTGATAAGCATGGCTAAGCATTTCTACTCTATTGGAACCTTATACTTCTACTCAGGTGTCAAGTGAATAGGCGACAAGCGGATCAAGGTAATGTGTCAATCGTCACGCTAGCTACAAGATTAAAATAGCATGCATATAATAACAATGAAAACTCAATGCAATTTTGTAAACCATAGGATAAGTATGATCAAAGAAGGAGGCATGCCTTTGTTGTTGAGTCCTTCTTCAATAACCTGATTCTGTCCTTGTCCAACATCGTCGTCACTCCCTACTCGTCGTAACGATAGCAAATGGAAAACAAATAAATACCAAAACAATAGTAAATCCAAATACATCTAAAACAAATTAAGAGAGGATGGATAACAAGATATTGATCTAGATGGAGATTCACGATAGGGAGGTAAGTAGAGAGGAATCGGTGAAGTGACAAGGTTTAGGTTGACACAACTATGGAAGGCCTGGCGATCATGACTAACGCTCTAGTATGAACTGTGCTACTAACCAATAGTAGTGCCCACTACACATCTTGACTAACTCTACATGAAACAAGTATATAGCAAACACAATGGCATCCACACACATGAAATGTAACCATCCTATGCATTTTAACTACACAATCACAACATGGCATGATAAAGGTAAAAGTTCAGCACAAATAAATATTTAGATAGAATATAAATATTTATAATGGTCAGCAGTAGCAAACATATACATCAACTATATAACAATTGAAAAACAAGTGTTCCATAAGACAAACAAACACACATTTCAAACCATACTAGTTGAGCAATCAAACATCTTTCAACCACAACTTGAATTGAGTTGGATCTAGGTTTGGTCCTAAAGCAAAACTAAATGATATAGATACAATATTAGAAACCAAACATATGTCAACTAATATAATCAAGTTAAACATCATATCAAATAAATAAGAGTTGTCCTATACATGACATGGTAATACATGCTAATGTAACCACAAACTACCACAAGAAAGAACATGGCATGTTTAAGAATAACAATTAACCATAAATAAATATTTAGATGTTACTAAATATTTATAACAAGAGCAGAACCAAACATCAACCATAACTACTATCAGAAAACATGATATAACAAGAGCCAACCAACACTATGGTGAAAGCTAATTAAACAACTAAATAATAAGACACATCTCATACAAGGCATATGAGTAGAAAAACACAAATAGGTCTTATATAATAAAACAAGCATCACACTTACGAGTTATCATGGAAACATACTAAAGTAGGATATGGTCTTACTACTAAACAAGTAGTACTCAAGTAACCAGTAGCAATAAGATTACCACTTAATGTTTAATAACAAATCAACTATGCACCCTAAGCATATGAGGAAGATACAACTCAACTAACATGAAAGGTAAAATATCTTGAACATGAGATGGACTATTGAAAGAACTATAACACATGGTAGTATAATAAGACATGAGACATCACTTGCATAAAAGATGTCTAGGCATATGACAATGCAACGACTAGATATATACCCCTAAGCATGGAATATCATTACATATGCTACCCGCTATGCTACCAATACAGTACACTCATAATAACAACACAACTTAATTGATATACGCTAACCAAACATCGAGCATACCGTTAGCACACAACGTTATCATGCTAGTTGCGCCTTAGAAGCACAAGGGGTAAATCATACTAAGCAAGTAAACATCAAGGTCATTGCATGAATGAAATCAAGCAATGAAATAACAAAGCAAGAATAACAGAAATGTCATGCATTTGCTATATAGTACAACTTACACTTGCACCAACATAGTACAGTCAACTAGGCATGATTCGATACACGATTACTATACCCACACTATGCAATCTAGTTATACAATTGAACATCATGACATGGTATTGACCAAGCAAGAGGAACCATTCACTACTAGCATGTATCTCTACCAAGCAAAGACTAACCATATGCATGATCATAAAGTATAAACTAGCGATGATATAACACATGCATGGGAAACATTCAATAAAGAATTATTTCTACTTTAAGAAATTGCAAACATGGCATGGTAATAAACTAAGAAAAATAAACACACATTATAGTTGCCACGATGTAAGAAACTAAGTTATATGCAATGGAAATAAATTCTAAATATGAGAATACAAATACCACCAGGACATAAATCATCAAACCATGCAATCTTGTATGAATACAAAATAAGAGGAACCACTTGGCAACCATGAGCTATGCAACAACTACCATATACTAGTTCCCAATAGTAAATCATTTTATTTGACGTCTAGCATAAAGAAACTATGCAATAATACGTACAAAAATATATATAAACATCCATGGTAGACATGACAATGATTTTGAACAAATAAAGCAACATGTGACATGAATGGAAATGAATATGTAAACTAATTCTAAGATATCTTCATGTTAAGCAAATATGAAAATAATCAGAACATGGAATATTCCATAGTTAAATAAAGCAAGCGAAACTTATAGTAATTTACCATATAAATCCAAACATCTCAAAATTTGCTACTAATAGATATCATACTACTACATGGTATACACAACCATACAAGCAATGCTAATATAATCATAGGCGAGGCACAAATCAATAATTCACGGAACGACTATTGTATACCTATAGACATCAAACAAATATTATAGATTAAAAATGGAGAATTGTATGCACGATAATAGTACTAAAAAAATAGTACACTAGTGTAACACAATTATCGCCCCGAGGAAAAGACATATAACCATTTTAACAATTTTAAACAAGAGTAAAATAGATCTAATGAATCATAGGTTACTCCTAATTTTATGAAATAATTAGTTGCGGCTCCTAGGCATATCAAAAACAAATGAAAATTACATTCTAACAAAAAGTTCACCGAATATTGTACTCATGCGTAAAAGTGAACTATACACAATACAACAAATTGTCTAGCCGAAACAACATGCAAAACCTATTTTAAATAACTCTAATTGATAAACAAATAAATCTAACAACTCACATGTCACACTAAAATCATGAGAGACATATCACGAACCTATGGAAAATATCATATTACAAAAGATAAACAACTAGAAAGGACCTTGTATTCTACCGCAAAAATGACTACGAAAATATATATTGTATCGTTTGCAAGATCAAACTATCAATCTAATACCACAATATGGTTACTACAGCCACAAGAAACATTTCATACGTTGACCACAAGATCATTCGATGGACAGAAAATAAAAGACAAGCCGATGCCATCAAATCGAATTCGGTTTTGGACACATGCGGCCAACGACGTAGATAGGTTGAATCATGATGTCTATGAGATACTATGAGTGATGTTGAGAAGGTGTGCATGAGGAATTGGATAGAGGCTCACCAAGTTGGACGGAACGGTGTGGTGAACTTGACGAACAGTGTACACGCACATGTGAAATTCTTCGCGTGTGGTCGACGAAATGCGTTCCTTCTTTCCTGAATGGATTCACCACATCGAGGGGAACCTTCTGGCGCAAGGGCATGGATGGAGATGCTTGAAGTCGCTAGGAACAAGCACCAGCGTTCATGGAGCAGCAGCACTTCGTGGATGTATTTTGGAAGAACAGAGAAGAGTGAGGACAGGAGTTTCTGCGGGGTGGAAGAGGAGATCGTGGAGCATGTCTAGATATCTTCAAAACTGAAAATGATGGAGATTTAAGGGAGTTAGTGGAGGGGTGCATAGTGGCTGTAGGTTTTCTCTTCTCTGTAATGGGTGCGCGTGTAAGCGTGGGTGAAAGGAGATGAAGTGATCGAGGTGGAAGAAGAGGTGGAGGCGCACGATAAGGCCTTTCAGTTTTGGAAACCAATGGGTTTATGGAAATAAAAGGAGAGGAGGAATCATGGCTGTTGACGTTTCCTTTCTGTAGGATTGTGAGCATACAGACTACTGAGAGGGAGGAGAAGAGAGGTCGCTCTGCTGGGTGAGATGGGCCAGATCGGCCAGACCCATGAGGAAGGAGGGAAGAAGGAAAAAAAATAGAGAGAGGGAGTTGTTGGGCTACGGTCCAAGAGAGATGGAGAAAGAAATAAAAGAGATGGGCTGGGTCCATTCGGGTGAGAGGAATAAGAAACACAAGGGAAAATAGAGAAGGTAGATTGGGCATCGAATATTGCCCAGAGTTTGGGAAAAGAAATTAAATATATTTTCCTTCTTAGGAAAATATAGAAAAGGAATAGAAGCTAACAAATTCAACAGAAGTTCCAAAATACAAATGCGCATAATTTAATATGCTGAAGGGAGAAAAACAAAACCCAACTAAAAGAGAAGAACAAAACTCAAGTGAAATTTAAGTTCGCACTAGATCAAGTTAAATCCTCCACATTATAAAAGTCCAATTTAAGCTTTGTTACCAAATAAAACAAATGAAAATTTCTCGCCCTGATTTTTGGAAAACTTATTCTTAAACATTCCAAAAATCGGGATGTTACAGCGGACAAGAAGGCCGGCAACACTAAAGGTATATGTGATATACATGTAATTGATGTGTACCTTACCAGTACTCGTAGTAGCTCCTGGGTATTTGATACCGGTGCAGTTGCTCATATTTGTAACTCAAAATAGGAGCTGTGGAATAAGCGGAGACTGGCGAAGGACGAGGTGAAGATGCACGTCGGGAATGGTTCCAAGGTCGATGTGATCGCCGTCGGCACGCTACCTCTACATTTACCTACGGGATTAGTTTTAAACCTCAATAATTGTTATTTAGTACCAGTTTTGAGCATGAACATTGTATCAGGATCTCGTTTAATACGAGATGGCTACTCATTTAAATCCGAGAATAATGGTTGTTCTATTTATATGAGAGATATGTTTTATGGTCATGCCCCGCTGGTGAATGGTTTATTCTTGATGAATCTCGAACGTGATGTTACACATATTCATAGTGTGAATACCAAAAGATGTAAGATTATAATGATAGTCCCACATATCTGTGGCACTGCCGCCTTGGTCACATCGGTGTCAAACGCATGAAGAAGCTCCATACAGATGGACTTTTGGAGTCTCTTGATTTCGAACCATTTGACACATGCGAACCATGCCTCATGGGTAAAATGACCAAGACTCCGTTCTCCGGAACAATGGAGCGAGCAACCAACTTATTGGAAATTATACATACTGATGTGTGCGGTCCAATGAGCGTTGAGGCTCGCGATGGCTATCGTTATGTTCTCACCCTCACTGATGACTCGAATGTGGTACGCACTTAAGGAAATGTGGAATCGTTTCACAACTCACGCTGCCTGGAACACCTCAGCGTAACGGTGTGTCTGAACATCGTAATCGCACTCTATTGGATATGGTGCGATCTATGATGTCACTCACCGATTTACCGCTATCATTTTGGGGATACGCTCTAGAGACAGCTACATTCACTTTAAATAGGGCACCGTCTAAATCCGTTGAGACGACACCGTATGAATTATGGTTTGGGAAGAAACCTAAGCTGTCTTTTCTAAAAGTTTGGGGATGTGATGCTTATGTCAAGAAACTTCAACCCGAAAAGCTCGAACCCAAGTCGGAAAAATGCGTCTTCATAGGATACCCTAAGGAAACTATTGGGTATACCTTCTACCTCAGATCCGAAGGCAAGGTCTTTGTTGCCAAGAATGGATCCTTTCTAGAGAAAGAGTTTCTCTCAAAAGAAGTAAGTGGGAGGAAAGTAGAGCTTGATGAAATACTGCCTCTTGAAACAGAAAGTAGCGCAACTCAGGAAGATGTTCCTGTGGTGCCTGCACCAACTAGAGAGGAAGTTAATGATGATGATCAAGGTACTTCGGATCAAGCTCCTATTGAACTTCGTAGGTCCACAAGGACACGTTCCGCACCAGAGTGGTACGGCAACCCTGTCTTGGAAATCATGTTGTTGGACAACGGTGAACCTTCGAATTATGAAGAAGCGATGGCGGGCGCAGATTCCAACAAATGGCTTGAAGCCATGCAATCCGAGATAGGATCCATGTATGAAAACAAAGTATGGACTTTGACAGACTTGCCCGATGATCGGCGAGCGATAGAAAACAAATGGATCTTTAAGAAGAAGATGGACGCGGATGGTAATGTTACCATCTATAAAGCTCGACTTGTCGCAAAGGGTTATCGACAAGTTCAAGGAGTTGACTACGATGAGACTTTCTCTCCCGTAGCGAAGCTAAAGTCCGTTCGAATCATGTTAGCAATTTCCGCATACTATGATTATGAGATATGGCAAATGGACGTCAAAACGGCATTCCTTAACGGCTTTCTTAAGGAAGAATTGTATATGATGCAGCCGGAAGGTATTCTCGATCCTCGGAATGCTAACAAGGTATGAAAGCTCCAACGCTCAATCTATGGGCTGGTGCAAGCATCTCGGAGTTGGAACATTCGCTTTGATGAGATGATCAGAGCGTTTGGGTTCACACAGACTTATGGAGAAGCCTGTGTTTACAAGAAAGTGAGTGGGAGCTCTGTAGCATTTCTCATATTATATGTGGATGACATACTATTGATGGGAAATGATATAGAATTCTTGGAAAGCATAAAGGCCTACTTGAACAAGTGTTTTCCAATGAAGGACCTTGGAGAAGCTGCTTATATATTAGGCATCAAGATCTATAGAGATAGATCGAGACGCCTCATAGGTCTTTCACAAAGTAGGTACCTTGACAAGATATTGAAGAAGTTCAATATGGATCAGTTCAAGAAAGGGTTCTTGCCTGTATTGCAAGGTGTGAGATTGAGCTCGGCTCAATGCCCGACCACAGCAGAAGATATAGAAGAGATGAGTGTCATCCCCTATGCCTCAGCCATAGGGTCTATTATGTATGACATGCTGTGTACCAGACCTGATGTAAACCTTGCCGTAAGTTTGGTAGGAAGGTACCAAAGTAATCCCGGCAAGGAACACTGGACAGCGGTCAAGAATATCCTGCAGTACCTGAAGAGGACTAAGGATATGTTTCTCGTTTATGGAGGTGACGAAGAGCTCGTCGTAAAGGGTTACGTCGACGCTAGCTTCGACACAGATCTGGATGACTCTAAGTCACAAGCCGGATATGTGTATGTTTTGAATGGTGGGGCAGTAAGCTGGTGCAGTTGCAAGCAAAGCGTCGTGGCGGGATCTACATGTGAAGCGGAGTACATGGCAGCCTCGGAGGCAGCGCATGAAGCAATCTGGATGAAGGAGTTCATCACCTACCTAGGAGTCATACCCAATGCATCGGGGCCGATCACTCTCTTCTGTGACAACACTGGAGCTATTGCCCTTGCCAAGGAGCCCAGGTTTCACAGGAAGACCAGGCATATCAAGCGTCGCTTCAACTCCATTCGTGAAAATGTTCAAAATGGAGACATAGATATTTGTAAAGTACATACGGACCTGAATGTCGCAGATCCGTTGACTAAACCTCTTCCTCGAGCAAAACATGATCAACACCAGAACTCTATGGGTGTTCGATTCATCACAATGTAACTAGATTATCGACTCTAGTGCAAGTGGGAGACTGTTGAAATATGCCCTAGAGGCAATAATAAAATGGTTATTATTATATTTCCTTGTTCATGATAATTGTCTGTTGTTCATGCTATAATTGTGTTATCCGGAAATTGTAATACCTGTGTGAATACATAGACCACAACATGTCCCTAGTAAGCCTCTAGTTGACTAGCTCGTTGATCAATAGATGGTTATGGTTTCCTGACCATGGACATTGGATGTCGTTGATAACGGTATCACATCATTGGGAGAATGATGTGATGGACAAGACCCAATCCAAAGCATAGCACAAGATCGTGTAGTTCGTTTGCTAGAGCTTTTCCAAATGTCAAGTATCATTTCCTTAGACCATGAGATCGTGTAACTCCCGGATACCGTAGGAGTGCTTTGGGTGTACCAAACGTCACAACGTAACTGGGTGACTATAAAGGTATACTACGGGTATCCCCGAAAGTGTCTATTGGGTTGACACGGATCGAGACTGGGATTTGTCACTCCGTATGACTGAGAGGTATCTCTGGGCCCACTCGGTAATGCATCATCATAATGAGCTCAATGTGACCAAGTGGTTGGTCACGGGATCATGCATTACGGTACGAGTAAAGTGACTTGCCGGTAACGAGATTGAACGAGGTGTTGGGAGGCCGACGATCGAATCTCGGGCAAGTAACGTACCGATTGACAAAGGGAATTGTATACGGGGTTACTTGAATCCTTGACATCGTGGTTCATCCGATGAGATCATCGAGGAGCATGTGGGAGCCAACATGGGTATCCAGATCCCGCTGTTGGTTATTTACCGGAGAGTCATCTCGGTCATGTCTGCATGTCTCCCGAACCCGTAGGGTCTACACACTTAAGGTTCGGTGATGCTACGGTTGTAGAGATATTAGTATGCAGTAACCTGAAAGTTGTTCGGAGTCCCGGATGAGATCCCGGACATCACGAGGAGTTCCGGAATGGTCCGGAGGTGAATAATTGTATATAGGAAGTCTAGTTTCGGCCACCGGGAAAGTTTCGGGGGTCACCAGTATTGTACCGGGACCACCGGAAGGGTCCCGGGGGTCCACCGGGTGGGGCCACACATCCCGGACGGCCCCATGGGCTGAAGTGGGAGGGGAACCAGCCCCTGGTGGGCTGGTGTGCCCCCCTTGGGCCTCCCCCTACGCCTAGGGTTGGAAACCCTAGGGGTGGGGGCGCCTCCACCTGGCTTGGGGGGCAAGTTTCCCCCCTGGCCGCCGCCCCCCCTTGGAGATGGGATCTCCTAGGGCCCGCACCCCCTAGGGGCCCAATATATAATGGGGGGGGAGGGAGGGCTGCAGCACCTATGTCCCTGCCGCCTCCCTCTCCCCACGCACCACCTCTCCCTCTCGTTGAGCTTGGCGAAGCCCTGCCGATATCGCTGCTACTTCCACCACCACGCCGTCGTGCTGCTGGATCTTCATCAACCTCTCCTTCCCCCTTGCTGGATCAAGAAGGAGGAGACGTCTTCCCAACCGTACGTGTGTTAAACGCGGCGGTGCCGTCCGTTCGGCAGTAGGATCTTCGGTGATTTGGATCACGACGAGTATGACTCCCTCAACCCCGTTCTCTTGAACGCTTCCGCTCGCGATCTACAAGGGTATGTAGATGCACTCCTTTCTCTCGTTGCTAGATGACTCCATAGATTGATCTTGGTGAAGCGTAGAAAATTTTTATTTTCTCCAATGTTTCCCAACATATAAAAGGGAGGTCGCTCCTCTCAAAGATAGACGCACCAGAACTTCTCCTTCCTCTCGCCACCGGTTCCAATCTCTGCACTGCTGCTGTCTTCCTCATCCCGGCTTGTGGCGTGCACCGCGAGTCAGGACAGTAGGCCTCCGAAATCACACCTCTTTGAGTCTTGAACAGGAGAAGGGTGATAAGGTTTTTGGGGAGTGCTCTGCATGACTACTGACTTCTTCGTCACGGATTCCCCGGACTCCGATGACTACTTCCTCGACGATGACTACTTCCCTGACGTCGACAACCTCCTCGACGACATGGAGGACACCGACCCCAAGTCCAGTGCCTCTACTTCGGCTGTTGTCAAGTACGTGTTCTTGTTTTTCCTGTTAGAGGTCCTGCCACAGTTCCTTGTTCTTGTGTTTGCCCTACACATGTTAGGTTCTAGCTCATATACGCACATGTTATATACCTTCACTTTGTCAAATCGCATGACTTGTTTTATCACTGCTATACTAGTCATGCTTTATCTAGTATTTCTGTTAATAAAATCATTTGGTAAATTGCTCATATTTCCAACAATCCAAAAAACTTATTATAGGCAATTCACCTCGAATGGTTTTGCTGCTTCCATGAGACCTCCTATGTTTGAGGGTATCCACTATAAGAGGTGGCGCGTGAGAGCATTCTTATGGTTTCAAACCATGAGTTGCTATGACGCCACTCTTGGTAGACCTGAAGGAGAACTTGATGCTCAACAGGCACAAGCTTTTCAGAAAATGGATACTTTGTTTAAGGCTGCTCTCTTGAGTGTTCTTGGTGAGAACATAGTTGATGCTTATGCGTCAATTAATAATGCAAAAGATATGTGGGATGCACTCCAGGCCAAGTTTGGGGTCTCGAATGCTGGCACTGAGTTGTACATCATGGAGCAATTCTATGACTACAGGATGAATGAAGAGCGCTCCGTGGTTGAGCAGGCTCATGAGATACAGTCATTTGCTAGAGAACTTGAGCACTTCAATTGCATGCTACCGGACAAGTTTGTTGCCGGGGGTATCATCACTAAGCTTCCTCCTTCATGGAGGAACTTTGCTACCTCACTGCAGCATAAGAGACAGGAGTTTTCTGTTCCGGATCTCATTGGTACTCTTGATATGGAAGAAAAGGCGAGAGCAAAGGACACACATGCTCGAGGTATTGAGGGAGGATCTAGTGCCAATTTGGTACAGAAGAAAACCTTCCAGTCCCACAAGTTCAAGAACAAGGGCAAGCTTGATGGTAAAGCAAAGTTTGATGGAAGAACAAGGTTGTACAACACACGAACTTCAAGAAGAAGAGTGACAAGAAGAAAGGTGCTTATCATGTGTGTGGAGATCCTGATCATTGGGATCCTAGTTGTCCTAATCTCTATGACAAGCGTCATCCTGGGAAAGGCAGCAAGACCGCTAATGTTGTCATTGGAGACACTGACATGAAGGATGCTGGGCATGGTATATTTCCCACTATTCTTTCAGTATGTCATTCTCCTGATTGGTTGATTGACATGGGTGCTAATGTGCATGTATGCAGTGATATTTCCATGTTTTCGTCTTATCAGACCGCAGGGACTTCAACCGTGCTAATGGGTAATGGTTCAAGTGCTTCTGTTCATGGTGTTGGCACGGTCGATCTGAAGTTTACTTCGGGGAAGATCGTGCGGCTGAAGAACGTGCATTATGTCCCCTCCGTCAATAAAAATCTTGTTAGCAGATCTCTTCTGTGTAGAGATGGCTACAAGCTTGTCTTTGAGTCGAATAAATTTGTAATTTCTAAGTATGGAACATTTGTTGGTAAAGTCTATGAGTCAGGAGGCATGTTTCATTTATCCTTATCAGACGTTTGCAATAAAGTTGTTAATCATATTTGCAACAATAGTGAATCAAATGTGTGGCATTCACGTCTTTTTCATGTTAACTTTGGTTGCATGTCGCGACTAGCGAAGTTGAACATAATCCCTAGTTTCACCACTGTCAAGGGATCCAAGTGTCAAGTGTGTGTGCAAGCTAAGCAACCACGTAAGTCTCATGTGACTGCGGAAACGAGAAATCTTGCACCACTAGAACTTATACATTCAGATCTATGTGAAATGAATGGTGTTTTGACAAAAGGTGAAAAGAAATATTTCATGACGTTAATTGACGACTCCACTAGATACTGCCGTGTGTATCTTCTGAAATCTAAGGATGAGGCTTTGAACTTTTTCAAGATCTATAAAGCTGAAGTGGAAAACCAACTTGAGAGGAAAATCAAGAGGCTTAGGTCCGACCATGGTGGAGAGTATTTTTCCAATGAATTTGATGCTTGTTGTGCGGAACATGGTATAATCCATGAGAGGACGCCTCCCTACTCACCTCAGTCAAATGGGGTGGCCGAAAGAAAGAACCGTACTCTAACTAATTTGGTTAACGCCATGTTAGACACATCGGCTCTCTCCAAGGCATGGTGGGGGGAGGCGATATTGACACCATGTCATGTCCTAAATCGAGTCCCCACAAAGAACAAAGAGATAACTCCATTCGAGGAATGGGAGAAGAAAAGGTTAAAACTCTCTTATCTGCGAACATGGGGTTGTTTGGCGAAAGTCAATGCTCCAATTCCAAAGAAGCGGAAGCTTGGACCAAAGAATGTGGATTGCGTTTTCCTGGGATATGCTTTTCATAGCATTGGTTATAGATTCTTGGTTGTAAAATCTGAGGTACCCAACATGCATGTCGGTACGATCATGGAGTCGAATGATGCGACTTTCTTTGAAGATATCTTTCCCATGAAGGATATGGCTACCTCATCTAATCAGGAGATGCCTAGTTCATCGAATCAGGAACCAGTTACAATTACTAAACCCGCCATTTCGATGGAACACTTTGAAAGTCCTGTGGAGGAGAACAATGAAGTTCCTATTAGGAGCAAGAGACAGAGGATTGCAAAGTCCTTTGGTGATGATTTTCTTGTGTATCTCATAGATGACACTCCCAGTTCTATTTCAGACGCCTATGCATCTGAAGATGCTGACTACAGGAAGGAAGCAGTTCGTAGTGAGATGGATTCCATCTTGGCGAATGAAACTTGGGAGATAACTGATCGTCCTTATGGGTGCAATCTTATAGGATGTAAATGGGTATTCAAGAAGAAGCTTAGGCCTGATGGTACTATTGAAAAGTACAAGGCTCGGCTCGTGGCTAAGGGTTATACCCAAAAGGAAGGTGAAGACTTCTTTGATACTTACTCACCTGTGGCTCGACTGACCACTATTCAAGTTCTACTTTCACTAGCTGCCTCACATGGTATTCTCGTTCATCAAATGGATGTTAAGACTGCTTTCCAAAATGGAGAGTTGGACGAGGAAATTTATATGGAACAACCAGATGGGTTTGTAATAGATGGTCAGGAAGGGAAAGTGTGCAAGTTGTTGAAGTCTTTGTATGGACTCAAGCAAGCACCCAAACAGTGGCATGAGAAGTTCGAAAGAATTTTAACAGCTGCAGGCTTTGTTGTGAACGAAGCTGAAAAATGTGTGTACTATCGCCATGTGGGGGCGAGGGAGTTATGCTTTGCTTGTATGTCGATGACATACTGATTTTCGGAACAAATCTGAATGTTATTAAGGAGGTCAAGGATTTCCTATCTCGCTGTTTTGAGATCAAGGATTTAGGAGTGGCTGATGTCATTCTGAACATCAAGTTGTTGAGAGACGATGATGGTGGGATTACATTGCTTCAATCCCACTATGTGGAAAAGATCTTGAGTCGCTTTGGCTATAGCGACTGCAAGCCCTCTCCAACACCATATGATGCTAGCGTGCTGCTTCGAAAGAATCGAAGAATTGCTAGAGATCAATTGAAGTATTCTCAGATTATTGGCTCACTTATGTACTTAGCTAGTGCTACAAGACCTGACATTTCTTTAGCTGTTAGCAAACTGAGTCGGTTTGTCTCAAAACCAGGAGATGTGCATTGGAAAGCTCTAGAGAGAGTTTTGCGTTATTTGAAAGGCACTGTGAATTATGAAATTCACTACACCGGGCATCCAAAGGTGCTTGAAGGGTATAGTGACTCAAACTGGATCTCAGATACTGATGAGATAAAGGCCATGAGCGGATATGTATTCACTCATGGAGGTGGCGCTGTTTCTTGGAAGTCTTGCAAGCAGACCATCTTAACGAGGTCAACAATGGAAGCACAACTCACAGCACTAGATACATCTACGGTCAAAGCAGATTGGCTTCGTCGGCTCTTGAGTGACTTGCCGGTAGTTGAGAAACCTGTACCGGGTATCCTTATGAACTGTGACAATCAAACTGTGATCACTAAATTGAGCAGCTCAAAGGATAACATGAAGTCATCAAGACACGTTAAGAGAAGGTTAAAGTCTGTCAGAAAAATGAAAAACTCCGGAGTTATTGCATTGGATTATATCCAAACGTCTAAAAATCTGGCAGATCCTTTTACTAAGGGTCTATCACATAATGTGATAGATAATGCATCGAGTGAGATGGGTATGAGACCCACAATATGAGTTGGTCATAGTGGTAACCTATTCTTTGTGATTGGAGATCCCGTGAATTAGATGTGGAAGACAAGCTGTTGGTCAACTGGGAGGAGAGTATCCTTACTGTTAAAAATACCACTCCATGAAGATGCAATACTCTCCTAATTTGCATGGCAGGTTGATGTATATCTTAATGTGTTCTAAGTGGCTCTTTGAAGCAGAGATGTTGTCCTGCAGAACATATTTTGAAGAACGCGCCTATATGAGTTTGATTGTTAAACGTCGCAATCTATGAGAGTAGGGTTCTCTCTAGTAAACTCATGAAAGGTCTCGGAGTATGACGAATAAGCTCCACCCGCGGGGAAGACCCACGGTAGCCACGTATCGGTCAAGGCTTTATGTGAAGCTAGATTCGCAGAAAACTTGCAGTTCAAGGCCCAGTCCACTGTCCAGGTTGCTTACTAGTGTACCATAGAGTTCTAGGTGGAAGTTCAACTTAACAGTCTCCATTGTAGTACCGGTATATAAAACATTGTTTTGGAACCAAAGGCAAATTTTGTGTGCCTCTGGGATCTGGTGGGGGATTGCTGGAATTTAGTCTATTTTGGGACAGCCCAAGAACTATTTCAGAAATTCCTAAATAAATCCTAGAGGCCCACTTAGCCCATTAGTGCAAGGCAAGAGGTGGAACTAAAGTTTAGTCCCACATTGCTAGGTTAGAGGGAGTTAGACCTCTTTATAAGGGAGGCTCTTTCCCCACTTGTATGAGCATGAGAACAAGAGGGACATCCACGCGCGCTCCTCCTTCGCCGCCCGCCTCACCACGCCACGCCACGCCACGCCACGCCACACCTCGTCATGACGCGCCGCGGGTTGCGGGAATGAGCCGAGCCGATGTCTAAATTTTTGCCACGCACCCTTCAGCTCCCGGCGCAGCCTCTCGCCTCCTTCTCTTGCGCCTATAAAAGGGAGGTCGCTCCTCTCAGAGAGACGCACCAGAACTTCTCCTTCCTCTCGCCACTGGTTCCAATCTCTGCGCTGCTGCTGTCTTCCTCATCCCGGCTTGCGGCATGCACCGCGAGTTGGGACAGTAGGCCTCCGAAACCGCACCTCTTTGAGTCTTGTACGGGAGAAGGGTGATAAGGTTTTTGGGGAGCGCTCTGTGCGACTACTGACTTCTTCGTCACGGACGCCCCGGACTCCGATGACTACTTCCTCGACAACGGCTACTTCCCTGATGTCGATGACAGGAGGACACCGACCCCAAGTCCAGTGCCTCTGCTCCGGCTGCTGTCCAGTACGTGTTCTTGTTTTTCCTGTTAGAGGTCCTGCCACAGTTCCTTGTTCTAGTGTTTGCCCTACACATGTTAGGTTCTAGCTCATATATGCACATGTTATTTACCTTCACTTTGTCAAATCGCATAACTTGTTTTATCACTGCTATACTAGTCATGCTTAATCTAGTATTTCTATTAATAAAATCATTTGGTAAATTGCTCATATTTCCAACAGTGTCTTGTGCTGTCAGTTTCGTACCATTGTTGTTCTTGACTCACACTCTTGTCTGTAACATAGTTGAGGTCGGTTACCAGAGAGAATACTTTTTCTAAGTTTCCAACCTACATGTCTTGTGCACTAAGTGACATGTAATTATATGCATCTAATCTCGATCCACGCTCTCATCCAAACCTAACCTAGTCAAATGAGTTGGTTAGCCAACTGCAATTTTAACAACTGCAATGCGTTGAGGTGATCGAACGAACCAAATATATCTGTTTTCAAAAGCTGTCGAAGTTAAGGGACAAAAACCACACTATTCAACAACTTGAGAGATGAATAGTGTATTCATATCACTTGTTTTATGTTTGAAGCTCTTTTGATGTGATTCCATCGATGTCCATGTTTTTTCCCGGCATGGGTTTTCCACCATTGTTTATAGTTTTTGTGGACTAATTATGATTCTTAATATAGCACTACTCCCTCTGTTCCTAGATATAAGCCCTTTTAAAGATTTTAATAGGGACTACATACGAAGCAAAATAAGTGAATCTACATTCTAAAATATGTCTATATACATATGTATTTAGTTCGCATTGAAATCTCTAAAAAGTCTTATATTTAGATACGGAGGGAGTAGTAGCTATGAGTGTCTCTAGCTGAATCCTCAAAAGGAGTCAACTCATTAAAAAAATCCTTTTGAGTAGTTCGGATCTGGCCCTATCCTCAACCGGTTTAGCTGCTCAAGAAATTTAGGAGGCACGTCGGCCACCTCTCGATTTTGAGCGCCAAAACACTGGTAGAAAAAGAGGCTTCCGTCCAGCCCCATTAGTCGCGAAACTGTAGGAACCGCGACTAATGAAGTATTTAGTCGCGGTTCGGCAGACGAACCGCGACCAAAGGCCTGGGCCCAGGGCGCTCGGTGGCCAGCTGGTGCACGTGAGGGGCTTTAGTCGCGGTTTGCCAGGCCAACCGCGACTAAAGGTGCGCAAAGGCCTTTAGTCGCAGTTGGCCAGGCCAACCGCGACTAAAGCTCCTCCCCTATATATACCAGTTCAGCACGCTCACTTAGCCATTTGGTGCCACTTCTCTTCACAAGCTTCACAAGGGGGTGTAGGTTTGCTTTTGGTTCCTCTTATGCACACAAGGTGTTTGATGAAATGCCCTAAGAGGGTGAAACAAACATGATATGAAGTGTTGGAGCCACACTTGAGGTTCCTCATTTATTTTTTCCTCCTCGATCGCGGTTAGCAACTTGAACCTTTCATGCATGTGTGTCATTGATAAAATATGCATGTGTGCAGTTCATTGTTTAATTTATATTGTTTGTAGCTAGTTAGTTTAACAAATGCATGATGGTTAATTATATATTTTATATTATAATAATGCAGATGAATCGGCAATGGATGTACGGTAACCGACTCTCCGGCGAGTTCACTACGGGTTTGAAAGATTTCCTCGTAGTGGCTAATGCGAACAAGCAGGGGGGTTTTGTTATCTGTCCATGTGTTATCTGTAAGAATCAGAAGGGTTACTCTTCCTCAAGAGATGTTCACATGCATCTGCTTCGGCACGGTTTCATGCCAAGCTATAATTGTTGGACCAAGCATGGAGAAAGAGGGGTTATAATGGAAGAAGATGAAGAAGGGGATGATTTCATCGATGAAAGCTATCTTGCTCATTTCGGTGATACTTTCATGGAGGATGCTGAAGGTGAAGGGGAAGGTGAAGAAGAGGCACGTGATGATCCCGTTGATGATCTTGGTCGGACCATTGCTGATGCACGGAGACGCTGCGAAACTGAAAAGGAGAGGGAGAATTTGGATCGCATGTTAGAGGATCACAGAAAGGCGCTGTACCCCGGATGCGATGATGGTCTGAAAAAGCTGGGCTGCACACTGGATTTGCTGAAATGGAAGGCAGAGGCAGGTGTAGCTGACTCGGCATTTGAAAACTTGCTGAAAATGTTGAAGAATATGTTTCCAAAGGATAACGAGTTGCCCGCCAGTACGTACGAAGCAAAGAAGGTTGTCTGCCCTCTAGGTTTAGAGGTTCTGAAGATACATGCATGCATCAACGACTGCATCCTCTACCGCGGTGAATACGAGAATTTGAATGAATGCCCGGTATGCACTGCATTGCGTTATAAGATCAGAGGCGATGACCCTGGTGACGATGTTGAGGGCCAGAAACCCAGGAAGAGGGTTCCCGCCAAGGTGATGTGGTATGCTCCTATAATACCACGGTTGAAACGTCTGTTCAGGAACAAAGAGCATGCCAAGTTGTTGCGATGGCACAAAGAGGACCGTAAGTCGGACGGGGAGTTGAGACACACCGCAGATGGAACGCAATGGAGAAAGATCGACAGATGGTTCAAAGATTTTGCAGCTGACGCAAGGAACATAAGATTTGCTCTAAGTACGGATGGCATGAATCCTTTTGGCGAGCAGAGCTCCAGCCATAGCACCTGGCCCGTGACTCTATGCATCTACAACCTTCCTCCTTGGTTGTGCATGAAGCGGAAGTTCATTATGATGCCAGTGCTCATCCAAGGTCCGAAGCAACCCGGCAACGACATCGATGTGTACCTAAGGCCATTAGTTGATGAACTTTTACAGCTGTGGGGTGGTGTCCGTGTGTGGGATGAGCACAAACAAGAGGAATTTGACCTACGAGCGTTGCTTTTCGTAACCATCAACGATTGGCCTGCTCTTAGTAACCTTTCGGGACTGTCAAATAAGGGATACAATGCATGCACGCACTGCTTACATGAGACTGAAAGTGTACATTTGCCAAATTGTAAGAAGAACGTGTACCTTGGGCATCGTCGATTTCTTCCGAAAATTCATCCAGTAAGAAAGAAAGGCAAGCATTACAACGGCAAGGCAGATCACCGGCCGAAGCCTGCGGAACGCACTGGTGCTGAGGTATTTGATATGGTCAAGGATTTGAAAGTCATCTTTGGAAAGGGTCCTGGCGGACAATCAGTTCCGAAGGGAGCTGACGGGCACGCAGCCATGTGGAAGAAGAAATCTATATTCTGGGAGCTAGAATATTGGAAAGTCCTAGATGTCCGCTCTGCAATCGACGTGATGCACGTTACGAAGAATATTTGCGTGAACCTCCTAAGCTTCTTGGGCGTGTATGGGAAGACAAATGATACAAAGGAAGCACGGCAGGACCAGCAACGTTTGAAAGACCCTGATGACCGGCATCCGGAATGGTTTCAAGGTCGTGCCAGCTACGCTCTGACCAAAGAAGAGAAGGTCATCTTTTTTGAATGCCTGAGCAGTATGAAGGTCCCGTCTGGATTCTCGTCCAATATAAAGGGAATAATAAACATGGCGGAGAAAAAGTTCCAAAACCTGAAGTCTCACGACTGCCACGTGATTATGACGCAATTGCTTCCGATTGCTTTGAGGGGGCTCCTGCCGGAAAATGTTCGAGTAGCCATTGTGAAGCTATGTGCATTCCTCAATGCAATCTCTCAGAAGGTAATCAATCCAGAAGTTCTACCACGGTTACAGAACGATGTGATCCAATGCCTTGTCAGTTTCGAGTTGGTGTTCCCGCCATCCTTCTTCAATATTATGACGCACCTCCTGGTTCACCTAGTCGAAGAGATTTTCGTTCTCGGTCCTGTATTTCTACACAATATGTTCCCCTTCGAGAGGTTCATGGGAGTATTAAAGAAATATGTTCGTAACCGTGCTAGGCCAGAAGGAAGCATCGCCAAGGGCTATGGAAATGAGGAGGTAATTGAGTTTTGTGTTGACTTTGTTCCTGACCTTAAGCCGATTGGTCTTCCTCGATCGCGGCACGAGGGGAGACTAAGTGGAAAAGGCACGATCGGAAGGAAATCAACGATATGTATGGACGGCCATTCTCTGACTGAAGCACACCACACTGTACTGACCAATTCCAGCTTGGTGGCTCCGTACTTTGAGAAACACAAGAATATTTTACGCTCGGACAACCCGGGGAAGCCTGAATCCTGGATTAGGAAGGCCCACATGGAGACTTTCGGCAGTTGGTTGAGAAAACATTTAATGAATGACAATGATGTTGTAGATCAGCTGTACATGTTGGCCAAGACACCATCTTCGACTATAACGACTTTCCAAGGGTACGAGATAAATGGGAATACATTTTACACGATCGTCCAAGATAAAAAGAGCACCAACCAAAACAGTGGTGTCCGCTTTGATGCAGCAACCGAGAATGGGCAAAAGGTCACATATTATGGTTACATAGAGGAGATATGGGAACTTGACTATGGACCCTCCTTTAAGGTCCCTTTGTTCCGGTGCAAATGGTTCAAGCTAACAGGAGGTGGGGTAAAGGTGGACCAGCAATACGGAATGACAATGGTGGATTTCAACAATCTTGGCTACCTTGACGAACCATTCGTCCTTGCCAAAGATGTCGCTCAGGTTTTCTATTTGAAGGACATGAGTAGCAAACCGAGGAAACGGAAAGATAAGAAAACGATCAGTACATCATGCGATGATCCAAAGCGCCACATTGTTCTTTCAGGGAAAAGAAACATCGTGGGAGTGGAGGACAAGACAGACATGTCAGAAGATTATAATATGTTTGCTGAAATTCCGCCCTTCAAAGTGAACATTGACCCAAGCATTAAGTTAAATGATGAGGATGCTCCATGGATACGGCACAATCGTAAGCAAGCAGGGACACAAGGGAAGAATTGATGTGTAATAATTTATTGTACCAAACTTTGTATTTGGTCGATGAACTGAATGATGTATCAAACCTTTGTCAAACCTTCAAGGGGTTTTAAAATGAATTAGTTTTATTTTTCTGATTTTTTTGATATATAATTGTATTTTAAGATTTTAAAATGAATTAGTTTTATTTTTCTGATTTTAAAAGGAAAAAGGAAGAAGAAGAAAGAAGGAAAAAGGAAGAAAAAAACAGAAGAAAAAAACAGAAGAAAAAAGGAAAAACAGAAGAAAAAAACAAACAGAAGAAAAACATAAGAAAAAAACAGAAGAAAAAAACAGAAGAAAAAAGGAAAAGGAAAAAAGGAAGAAAAAAAGAAAATATGCCACCTACTGGGCCACCACGGCCTGAATACGACTAGAAACCCATTAAAGGGCCAGGATTCAGGCCCGCAGAAGGCCGAGTAGGCCCACAGGCACATAGTGACAGAATAGGCCCGTAAGCCTGCATTTGAGAGGAGCTCGAAGTGGTGAGCGCAGCCGCGCTTATAAACCACTGTCGAAGCCTCTCGGCTAGCGAGGTGGGACTAAACATCCCACCGCACCGCGCCAGTTCTAGCACAGACCTTTAGTCGCGGTTGGGGAGGCGGACCGCGACTAAAGGGTACCCTTTAGTCACGGTTGTTGTCCCCAACTGCGACTAAAGGGTCTTTCTGCGCGGGAACGGAAGCGGCGCCAAAACCCTTTAGTCGCGGTTGGGGAGGCGGACCGCGACTAAAGGGTACCCTTTAGTCGCGGTTGGGGTGGCGGGCCGCGACTAAAGGGTACCTTTAGTCGCGGTCCGCCTCTCCAACCGCGACTAAAGGTGCGTCTATAAATACTGCACTTAGCAGTTTTGCCACTTCCCATTCTCCTCTCTCTCGACGCCGAAGCGCTGCCCCGGCCGACGCCGACGCCGAAGCCCTGCCCCGACGCCGACGCCGACGCCGAAGCCCTGCGCGCCGCCGCCCCCGTCCCCAGTGAGCGCCGCCTCCGCCCGTGCCTTGCCCTTGCCCGCCGCACGTGCCTTGCGCCCTTGCCCGCCGCCCGCCGCCCGCCGCCCGCCGCCCTGCCGCCCGCCGCCCGCTGGCCCTGCCTGCCGTCCTCCGCGCGCCGGCAGAAGAAGAAGAAGGAAGAAGAAAAAGGAAGAAGAAGAAGAGAGAAAAAGGAAAAAGGAAGAAGAAGAAAGAAGGAAGAAGAAAACAAAAGAAAAACAGAAGAAAAACAAGAAAAAGGAAGAAAAAAGGAAAAAGGAAGAAAAAAAGAAAAAGGAAGAAAACAACAGAAGAAAAAAAGAAAGAAGAAAAAAAGGAAGAAGAAAAAAAGAAAGAATTTTTAAAATTAAATACGTGAAAATACGTGAAAGAATTTTTTGTGTCTAATAAAATCAATTTTTTGAAATACACGAATAATTTTTAAATTCACGAATATGTCATGAATCAGTGAAAAAATTAAATACGTGAACTATTCTGAAATCCCTAAACATTTTTTGAATACACAATATGTTTTTATTCCTGTTTTTTCCACAAAATCATCAATATTTTTTGAAAACCTTTTTTTTTGCAAAATCACAATGTTTTTGTATCCATGAACATTTTATGATTCATTTTTTTGAATTCACATACATTTTATGATTTCTCAAATATCTTTTTTCATTGCTATATTTTGATATACTGAATTGTTTTAAAGATGAAAAGGATAAAAACAGGAAAAGAAAAAATGAAATGAAATGAAAAAGAAAAGAAAAAAGAGTGTGGCCAGCACCCCCCGCCCTGCACATGGGCCATCCCGACCCCACATATATTCGTCTCCATCCGCATCCCTGGCCAAACCCTAGCCAGTCTACTCCAAGCTCTGTTCGGAACAATTTGTTTATACGGAGAGGGGCGGCGAGGGGGGCGGCGATGCGCGCGGTGTTTTTTTAGGGATCGAGAGGGGACGGCGAGGGTTATAAATGTGTTGTCCTCGCCTCCCCTCTCCGTGACGCCGTCGTCTGCCGCCCCGTCTCGCGCTCTACCGCGACACCCTCTCCCACCCCTTCCTCGCCCCCTCCTTTCGCCACCGCCCTTTCGCCACCGCCACCGCCACCGCCCCCCTTCTTCACTTAATTAATTTGTTTTTACTACATGTTTTCAGGACTGACATAATGGCGGACGATAGAGCTGACCCGATTATGGACAACTATGATCCGGACGGTGAAGCACATATGTTCGGCATCATAAACGGCGATATTCTATATGTGCCGACCGGAGAAGAAGAAGATGATATCTCTTCTTATCTGAACCTTGACGGTGAAGATGAAGGGCGCCGTCAGCAAGATGATGCCGAACAAACGTCGATAAACGACGATCTTCAAATGGAAGTAGCAACCACCTCCGGCGCCGAGGTATATATATACATTGAGCCTCTGGTGATACAAACTAACTGATTTGAATAAATATGTGTGTACTAACGCGCGCGACTCTTTCTTATTTTAGCCCTCGGCCGGATCGTCGAAACAATCGAGTACGTCGTCAAAGCGTGGCGCAACCAAGACGATGAAACAAGGAGAAACATGCACCATCGAGGTTGTCGACAGTGCAACCGGCAGGCCGCTGGAGCCCCGCAAGAACGCCACCAAGTTTGTCAGCCAATGCGGAGCCATTGTTAGAGACAACGTCTCGATCACCGTCCAGGAGTGGAATGAGCCAAAGAAGGCACGAATTGATGGTTTCACTTTTGTCGATAAGAGAACAAAAAAAGATTGCTTCAAGAAGCTTATGGAACATTTCGTTCTACCTCCGGAATACAACAAATTCGATGAGGAGGGTAACAAGATTGAGGAAAACAAGGAGAGGAGGAGGCTAGTCAAACAGTTCGCTCTTCATAAGATGGCCGACGCATTCCGGAAATTCAAGCAAAATCTAGCCCATGACTTTGTCAAGCAGAACAAGACTCCGGATTTCAAAGGACAATATGAGAAACTGAAACATGATTGGCCAGAATTTGTGAAGCAAAAGAAATCGGAGCAGTTCATTCAAATATCGAAAAAAATAAGGAAAATGCGGCTAAGAAGGAGTACAATCATGTTATGGGGCCAGGAGGGTATCGCCTTTGGGAGCCTAGGTGGGAGAAGATGGAGAACGAGCTGAGGGCGCGAGGAATCCGTCCAGGTACGGAGGGATGGGACCCAAGGGCCAAAAGCTGGTGGTACGGGCATGGGGGAACGCTGAACCCGGAGACAGGGGAGTGTGTTTACCGGGGCAAATTAATTAAACCCACCCAAGCCCTTATTAACGCAATGAGGGATGCTCAACAGGGGAAGATCAAGTTCAACAGAGAGAACGACGCGCTGACAAAAGCCCTCGGGAATCCTGAACACGGAGGACGTGTACGAGGCATGGGGCACATTCCGTGGAAAATAGGGTTCCCCCAGAACGATGACCCGTACGGTTACAGAAGCCGTAAGAGAAAGATGGATCGGGAAGCAGATGTTGTGGCGCGGTTGGCATCGGAAATGGATGTGATGAAGAAAACCATGAGTGTACTAGTAGCCGAAAGAGATGCAGCTCGGGTGCAGCATGAAGATCATCCAGCGGATCTCGGAAGCCAGCAGCGGAGAAGCAGCGTGGCTTCCACGGAGGCCCCACCGGCTGGTGCAGATGCACCGACGATCGAAATTACTGCACCGGAGCCTCTGGTGGTCCAAATTACTGCACCGGAGCCTCTGGTGGTCGAAATTACTTCACCGGAGCCTCCTCGCTACCCCGTGGACGATATAAAGGAGATGAAAGAATGTCATCTGTATTATCCTATCGGGAACATGTCCATGAAGGTAGCCATCGGCAGTGCTTTACCATGTTTACCTGGAGCACTCCACCACAACAACCCCATTCAAGATGGCTATGCTCGTGTCACGGTGGAGGACATAGTCCAAGGGTTTGAGGACCTGGAGATTGACATTGCTACACCTGAAGGGGAGAAAAGACTTGGAGATGTCAAGCGCCATTTCATTCTATGGCAAAAGAAGTTTATCAAGTTTCCAGGCGAGGCGCCAAGGACAACAAGTCCACCCCCCTACGGTGGTGGTGGTGGCGGTGGCGGTGGTGGTGGTGGTGGTGGTGGTGGTGGTGGTGGTGGCGGTTCACCTACACCTCCGTCACGTCAGCCGACGCCGCCCCCCAGTCCACAACGTCCGGCGGGTGATCAGCCGCCGCCCCCCAGTCCTCGTCCGGCGGGTGATCAGACGCCGCCCCCCAATCCACCTCCGGCAAAGAAGCAGAAGCAGTCCTGGATTATTAACCCGGACCCTTATGTACCTAAGACCACAAAGGTACCGGAGCCATCACTGAAGCCTCTCCCCACAAGGCCTTGGGAACGTAGTGCCGAGGAAGTCGACGCGGCCGCGGCTGCTGATTTGGAGAAATGGAAGGCGG
Source organism: Triticum aestivum (assembly GCF_018294505.1). Lineage (NCBI taxonomy): Eukaryota > Viridiplantae > Streptophyta > Magnoliopsida > Poales > Poaceae > Triticum > Triticum aestivum. The sequence continues at coordinate 31,542,264 of NC_057798.1, read as the reverse complement.
ACTGCAAGAAGAAAAGAGAGCCCGAGCCCAAGCCAGTATTTTCTGATGAGCAAAAGAAGTGGGCTAAGTCATTTTTGAGCACACCGTCCCAAGCCGCGAAGAATCTGCCTAACGACTATGCACGTGAACTTCGCAGGCAGGCACTCATGTTCAAGGAGAACAAAGAGCGGGAGAAGGCCGAAAGTAAAAAAAGCGGGAAACAAGTTGCCCAGCTCGGGGAACAAAGTAAACAATCGATTGCCCCGCTTATAGTGGAAGCCTTCTGTCCGGATGCCCCCGAGATCATACAAGCTGCGGCAGCACAGGGATTGACTGTAACGAGTGCCAGAGAACAAGCGGCCAACTTAGGTATTACTCTTCGTGAACTGTTAGGCCTTGATGAGGCGCCAGTGAAGGAGGTAGTAATTACATATGTCAAGAATGGGCCTCTCGTCGAGCCTGCGCAGGAAAAGGATCTACCTCCACAAATGAAAGGTCTGCTGAAATGGTACAAGGGTTACATAAAAAATAAAAACGCCAAAGAATATATTTATGCGGAAGTTAGACATGAGCATCACTTCAAACATTACTATGTACAAATTGAACTGAGTGAATTGTTCCAGCTTTTCAATCTGCGCGAGCTCGATAAATCTATCATCAGTTGCTACGTTCTGTAAGTGATTTATTAATTTCTACCCCATCTCGTTCATATTGCCTGCACTATATATATGTCCTAACTATATTGTTGTGTCCGCTATTATACATGCAGAATGAAGATTAAGGAATGCAGAGTAAGGAACATCCATGATGTTGGGTTCATTGACCCACACATCGTTAATGGACATGTGTTGGAGCGTTACCCCGCCGACGTGGAGGCAGACCTGTGGCAGTTTCTTACAAAGCAGGAACTCAAAAGTGATATTCTATTTCCTTACCATTTTGAGTGAGTGTTTCTGTCTTGAGCACATTCTCTTTTGTTTACTCCATGCATGGTATGTGGCCGGCTAATCGATGAGTTATGCATGACGTACTGTGCATGTATCGTGTCCGCAGGTTCCACTGGATTCTGCTAGTAATTAAAGTTAACACCTCAGAATGTCTCGTCCACGACTCTGTGAATATGGATCCAAAGCTTTGGGGCGGCATGAGAAGAATGCTGCAGAAGTAATTATTTTCATTCATTTGCGCTCTATATCGATCGGCCTATTTCGTTCATTTCCTAATATCAAGTAACTAATTAATAACTCTCTTGTTCATTTAATTTTCTTTGCCTCGTAGGGTTTGGAGACGGTTCGTAGATACAAAGGTCGGTGAATTCAAAAAAGAGCTAGAATTCAAAATGTTAAAGGCTAAGAATGCTGGGGATATTCAGCCACCGGAGACCAATCTATGTGGATACTATGTCTGTGAGATGATCCGGAGATACACCTCTGAGCGGGTTCCGAGTGATACCAATGCTCAGAGGAATAACCTCCGGTGGATGCTTAGTCCAGAAGCTCGCTTCCGACCACTTCAAGAGGAACTAGCTGGATGGTTCAGCAGGGAAGTCCTCCATCCTAAAGGAGAACACTATTACGAGGACGTAGAACTTTATATGCATTAAATCATGTATGGAAACTTGTTCAAAATTGTATATGGTCATCCGATGATATTGAATATATATTGTATATTCCTCTTGAATTCTTTTTGGTTCTAATTTCAAATTTATTTGAAATTGTACATTCATATGCATGTATGTAGTACCGTAGAATATATGAAACTCCTTCAAAATTAAAATAAAGCACAAAAGAAATAAAACAATACAAATTAAACAGAAAACAGGTTTAAGGGGGGGGCTAAAACCCTAAACCTGCGGCGGCCTTTAGTCGCGGTTGGCCAGAAGAACCGCGACTAAAGGTCCTCCGCCCCGACGGCCACCTGGCGCCCACGTGGACGGGCCTTTAGTCGCGGTTCTTAAGCAACCGCGACTAAAGGGGGGGGCCTTTAGTCGCGCCCGTTCGGTCGCGGTTGCGCAACCGCGACTAATGGCAGTTGCGAACCGCGACCAAAGGCCCTTTTTCCACCAGTGAAAGGAGTTCTTAGCAAAAATAAACCCCTTCCTTGCGCGTCGGCCTCTCTACCCTGCTCAGCCGCATCCACGTCGGCGCTGCCCTTTTTTTGCATCCGACGGCCAACACACACCCTCTTTGGCACCCAGCAGCCCCTGCCTCAGTTTGATTCGATTGCCGCTCACTGCCTAAATCGACAAATCGAGATGCCATCACAGTCACGAGATTTTTGACAAGGAGGGCCACTGCGAGGCATCATTAGTAGAAAAAGGGTCAATTGTCCCGGTTCGTAAGGGCCTTTTGTCCCGGTTTAGGAACCGGGACTAAAAGGTCGTTACTAATGCCCTTGACCTTTAGTCCCGGTTTGTCCCGGTTCTTACACAAACCGGGACAGATGGGCCACCACGTGGCTGGTGCGGCGAGCCCAGGCAGGAGGCCCTTTGGTCTCGGTTGGTGACACCAACCGGGACCAATAGGCATCCACGCGTCAGCATTTCAGGTGATGTGGTTTTGGTTTTTTGTTTTTTTGAAAGGGGGTGTTTAGGGGGTTTTGGGGGGTTAATTTAGGTGTTTCATATATTGTGTTAGCTAGCTAATTAATAGAGAGAAGTGTCCTCTCTTATCTCCGTGCTTAGTCGACGCTACGTACTATACATATAGAGAGGACTAGACACGCTAGCTAGTAAGCAAATAAAAAAACAGAAGATCGTCATGAACATATGCATACAGAGAGAAGTGATATCGACCACCTCTCCTTCTCTGAGAGATTGGTCGAACAACAAGTTCTCGTATATCTATCCGACGCTACTGGCTACATATATACAATATAATTATCTCTTACAATATAATCTCCTAATTAAAAACCAACTGATTAGGGTCCACATGGTATTCTCCGTCTTTAGCGATCATGTGGTCAAGAAAGAATGCCACCATTTCCTCTTGAATTCCTCGCATACGATCTGGTGGTAGGAGTTCATCCCGCATCCGAAATATCTAATTTGAAGAAGGGGGTCAATACATATATATGAATAAATGAAACTGAACACAAATGATGGTAATAAAATAAAATTGTGAATATTATTATTTACGCACTTCATATTGTTTGTCATAGTAGCCCCGCTCACAGGTCGTGTGGCGGATGGACTCGCAAATGTAGTATCCACAGTAATTATTCCCTTGTTCCTGTCACAACCACTTTACAAGAAATAGAGGTCAACCAAACTGATAACTAGTAAGCATGCTAAATGGTATTGATGAAACTAGCGCTTGAATCACTAGGAGATGCGTGGAACATGCTACTATAGTACTTACTTTCGGGTGTCTAAATTGCAGCTTCTTCGGTAGTCCCGGAGTTTTTGAGGTGAATTTATTCCAAACCCTGCCAGACAAAGAAAACAGTTACTTGATATCAGGAAATGAACAAATTGAAGTTGCCGATATGGTGCGATAATGATCGATTTAACTTACTTCTCTAGAATTTCAGTCATGTCCGCATACTCCTTGGGATCTTTTCGTCTCGAGTCTAAGACGGTTACTAGTCCCTGCTCAAGCTTAATCTCTAGGAGAATATAGTGGAAGCTGCGCACGCATGCATAACTCATCAATTACATTACTATAACCTCGACTAATAAGGGAAAGCGAATATACACAAGACAGTAACACTCACTGGAATTCGTAAGGGAAGAGTATTATAGCTTTGTTTTGATTTAATACAAACGATTGTAGCAGCTTGGCCTCGGTATCTTTGGCCTGAAATTTAACCATATATGCATCTATGAGATTTGTGTTAATGAACCCAATATCACCGATTTGTCTTTTCTTCAATTCGGCGATCTTCAATCTGCATAATATAGTGAGGATAATTAAAAATACATGCAATGAAAGAGCTGACCTATATATAGAGACTTAATGACAGAAGTAGTACTACTTACAGGCAGTAGCAAGTGATCATTAATTTATCGAGGGCCTTTAGATTGAAAAACTCGAAGAACTCCTCAAATGGAACATTCAACAGTTCAATTCCAACGAGGTCATGCTCCTCTCTAACTCTCAGCGTCAAAATATTTCTCCCCTCAGACTCTCTATAGGTTTTCATGTACCAATCATGGAATCTTCGCATCATCGTTGTTAGAGATCTTTCATCTTTGACGAGAGGCTTCCCGTACACGTATTTGTGTTCGTCCACCTCCAAGAAATCATAATGTACATCGTCGGGCAGGTAATCTTCAAGATTGTTATAACCGGGCACCATTGTCCCGCCCGGATGATTAGCGACAATATAGCTAGACACCTGGAGAGGGGGGAACGATTGGTTCGCTTGTTCGCCGAGCTGGGAAACTTTTTTCCCAGCTCGTCATTCTGCTAACCTTTGACCACTGACAGTACTTCCCGACCGCTCCGCTTTGAAAAATGACTTTTTAAGAATGCGCTCATAGTTGCCTTTCGCCGGAGACTTTGGTGGTTTCTTCAGGGCAGCCAGAGTACGCTTCGCTTTTACTGGATCTATCTTATCCTCTGGAGGTGGATGTTTCTTTGCTTTCACCCCTTCAAAGAAGTTGTTCACTTCGGCTTGCACGATCTTCGTGTTTTCCTCCTGGCTCCTCTCGTATGGTAACTTCTCTGGAGTCTTCAGAGAAGGACCGTATCTGTATTGCCTGCCTTTGGTTGTACTGCTAGACGCCAGAGCAGACGGAGCGGCTGCGGCTGTCTTTCCTTTCTTACGAGGCGGAGGAGAAGGACGACGCGTCGGAGCAGCCAGAGCGGCAGCGGGTCTCTTCCGCCCTTGTTGACGAGGCGGAGAAGGAGGAGGCTGGCTGCCCGGGCGCGCTGGTGCAGGCGGAGAAGGAGGCGGAGTGCCGCCACGCGCCGGAGAAGGAGGCTGAGTGCTGTGATCACTCACCGGAGGAGGAGGCGGAGTGCCCTGACTCGCCGGAGGAGGAGGAGGAGGCGGAGGCGTCCAGTTCGGAAGGTTGATGAGCTCCTTCCGTCATAGGCATGGAGTCTTCAGAGAAGAACCCAGCCGAATCTCCCCTTCACCTATAGGGTGGTCAAGCTCAAGGTCCTCAAATCCGTTCGTTATTTGGTCCACCATCACCCTAGCATATCCTTCTGGAATCGACCGGCCGGGGTAGGTTGTGCCAGGTTCAGTAGGTAAAACAGAGCCACCGGCCGCCTTGACTTTCAATGTCATCCATTGCGCCATAAGGTGGCAATGTTCAGACTCCGTGATAGCATCCACGGGGTTGCTAGCAGGAGCCATGAAGACAGGCTCCAGCTGCTGAGTCTGCTTGGTGGAAGCCACACTGCTTCTCCGCTGAGATGTCGGGGTAGCTTCAAAGGAAGCTTCGGCAGGTCATTTGCTGCGATCTGCTTCTCGTTCCTCTAGCCCTTGTACCCTTTCGTGCAGCGCCTGCAGTTGGCTATGCTCGACTTTTTTCCTCCTATCCTAGCATTTGTACCCCCTGCATCTGGAAACCCAGCCTTCCACGGAACGGAGCCTGGCGTGCCTCGTGTCCGTCCAGGGTGCTCAGGATTCCCAAGGGCCATTGTGAGCTTGTCCCTCTCTCTGTCTAGAAGGAACGTCCCTTGTTGTGCTTTCTCGATATACTCCTGAAGCCTCCTGACGGGTATTTGCAGTTGCTCTTCCGTTCGAACGCACTTCCCTGATACAGGGTCCAAGGTTCCACCAACCCCGAAGAACCAAGTCCGGCAATGGTCTGGCCAGTTCAATGTCTCTGGTTCGACCCCTTAAGCAATCAGGTCATTCTCAGCCTTGTCCCGGAAAGGTCGGGCTTTGAGGTAGCCACCTGACCCTGTGCGATGGTGATGCTTCTTCTTCGCAGCATTTTTCTTGTTTGTCGCTGACATCTTCTTACTCTTTTCCGATGTCTTGTCGGCCACAAATGCGGGCCAGTGATCTATGATCTTCTCATACTTTCCGGTGAATTCTGGTGTCAGTTCTTCGTCGACAAACTCTGTTTTCAGCTCATTCTTCCACCTTCTGAATAGTTCTGCCATCTTCTTAAGAGCATGAGACTTGATCAATTGCTCTTTAACTGGCTTCTCCGGATCCTCCTCTGGCGGTAGGGTGAAATTTGCCTTAAGCGTTGTCCAAAGATCTTCTTTCTGCATATCGGAGACATAAGACACCTTAGGGTCTTCATTCTTAGGCTTTAACCATTGGTGGATACTGATCGGGATCTTATCCCTAACAAGAACCCCGCACTGGGCACGAAATGCATCCCTTGTCCGGATGGGTTCAATCGGCTTGCCATCGCGCGTGATTGCTGTGCTCTCAAACCTTTCATCCGAGCGCAACTTTTTCTCCGGGCCTCGTTTCTTTACCGAAGTTGTGCTTGATCCGGAGGGCTGGAAAAAGAAGAAAGACAAGAGTTAATTAATATGTGTACATACGAAAACAATGAATGCATCAATTAGCTAGTCAGCACGGGCTTAACTAATATATATACCTGGCCAGACTCGGTTCGGTCACCAAAGCCGTCATCACGGTATCCTTCTTGTACCGGCATCGGGTCACCGGAGCCATCATAATCATAGCCTTCTTCTTGTACCGGCATTAATGGGTCACCGGAGCCATCATAATCAAAGCCTTCTTCTTCACTACCCTGTCCTTCCAGACCATAGGTGTCTTTGAGAAACGACACAACGACATCACTTCCTTTTGCGATTATGTCCCCCAACATCACTTATGTTGCTTCGTCTCGGGGGTGCTCCATAGTTTCTGCAAATATTTACAACATGGCAGTTATTATTCAAACATGACAGATGGATATATATTAGTGGCAAATGTATAACTAGCTAGCTAATCACAATAAGGAATCATATTAGTGGCCTCGACGCTGCTTCTCTAGGGTTTGGGGTGGCCTCGGCAACGCTTCAAGGGTTTGGGTGGCCTCGACAACGCTTCAAGGGTTTGGGGAGGCCTCGACGACAACGCTCTTTTAACTTGGTAAATTTGGCTGGCCTTGAGAGAGTTTGTCGGGTAGGGGCGCGGCGGGAGGGGGTAGGAGACCAACATCATTTTTTCTAGGGTTTGGGTGTCCTCGAGAGTTTTGGTCGAGCGAGAGGGCCGGGGGGTGCTCCCGTGGTATAAGTTATCACGGTCCAGAGGGGGTATATATATCGACTGCCCCTCATGTCAAAGTTATCCGGGAGGAGGTTATATCTGCAACGACGACATACATACATGGGAAAATAATGTTATCGGGGAGGGGGTATATCGACCCCCCCCCCTCGTGTTGAAGTTATCGGGAGGGGGTATATCGACAACGACATACCCGATAAAAAATAAGAAGACAAAAGAAGAAATAAAAAGAGGAGAAGAAGAAAGGAATAGAAGATAAGCGATCGAAGAAAAAAAAGGAAAAAAAAGAGAAGAAGAAAGGAATAGAGAAGAAGAAGAAGAAGAAGAAAATAGAAATCTTCTCCTCCTCTTTTTCTTCTTTTTTCCTCTTCTTACTTATTTCTCCTCTTCTTCTCCTTTCTTCCTCTTCTTATTTTCCTTTTTCCCCTCATTCTTTTTCTTCTTCTTCCTTTCTTGCATATATAGATAAAATTAAACTAACCTAAAATGTACTAAATCAGAGAACATATATAGATAAAACTTTTCTAAAAATCTAACTTGCATATATGTATACTTTAAAACATCATTACAATTGAAAAAATACATACATACATACAAAAAACATGTAAAAAATACATACATACATATATGAACATACATAAAAAAATACATATATCTAAAAAATACATACATACATATATGAAAATCTAAAAACATGTAAAAATATAGCATGTATAACTAAAAAAATAGCACGGCGGCGGCGGGGCCGGCAGAGGCGCGGTGCTCACAGAGGGAGGAGTGTGCGGCGGGCGGCGTCGGGGCGAGCAGGGGCGCGGGGAGTGGCGCGGCGGCGGCGTCGGGGCGGGAGCGGCGCGCGGCGGGGCAGGGGCGGCGCGCGTCGGGGCAGGGACGGCGCGCGACGACGGCGTCGGGCGAGGGCGCGGGCGATGACGACGATGGGCGCGGGCGACGGCGACGACGACGGCGGGGGCGGCGGGCGGCGTCGGGGCAGCCTGGCGGCATCGATGTCGTCGGCGTCGTCGGTGGCAACTGCGAGATGAGAAGTGAAAATTTCCTAAGTGTCACCTTATATAGCAACGCCTTTAGTCCCGGTTGGTGCCACCAACCAGGACCAGTGGCCTTGCACAACGGGGTGGTGGTGGGAGTTTAGTCCCACCTCGCTAGTTGGAAGCGCCCGACACCTGTATATAAGCCCCGTTGCCTCTTCCCTCTCGAACTCCTCTGAACTGCAGGCCTATGGCCCTAAACTGACACTGCTATGCCTGTGGGCTTGCTGGGCCTTCTGCGGGCCTGAATCCTGGCCCATGGATGGGTTTCTAGTCGTATTCAGGCTGTGGTGGCCCAGTAGGTGGCAATTTTTTATTTTATCCCAGCTTTTTGTTTTCTTTTTTGCTTTATTTATTTTATTTTGTTTCTACTTACAACAAAATACTTATTTATTTTAGTTTACTTTCTTTATAATTACTTATTTATTTTATTTTATGATAATTCTTTTTGCTATTAGAGTTTCTAACAAAAAAAGTTCTTTATGAAAATTCTTTTTTGCTTTTAATGATTTTGAACAGAAAATACTTTGATAATTTTAGTTTCATAAATTTTATTTATGTTATTAAAGTTTATTTTATTTTGTTTCTACTTATATATTAAAGTAAAGTTTATATTATTTTGTTTCAAATTACTTATTTATTTTATTTTATGATAATTCTTTTTGCTATTAAAGTTTGTAACAAAAAAGTTATTTATGAACTCTGAAACAAAGGAATTTCATATGGAAACTCATCTGTTACAAAGGGATTTTATTTTTGTTATTAGGGTTTCATATGGAAACTCGTTTGTTACAAAGAGATTTCATTTTTTAAAACTTATTTGAACTCCATAGTTTTTCTATGTTCAAAATGCACCATCCAAAGCCACGTCATCAATTTTCAACCCTTTCTGACTTCATTTGTTATTTTTCATGCATTTACTGATTATTTTGAGCTATAAGACCATGAAATTGAAAAGCATTTGAAATGAACTCTGAAAAGGTTTCAAGTTGGCATGGTATCATCATTTCACCCACATAGCATGTGCGAGAAAGTAGAGAGGGTTACGGCAAAAACTGGATGCACTTCGTGTACAAAACGAACAATCTCTTTCGAAGTATCAGTGTTTCATACGGAAACTCGTCTGTTACAAAGGGATTTCATTTTTTTGAACTTATTTGAACTCCATAGTTTTTTTGTGTTCAAAATGCACCATTCAAAGCCACATAATCAATTTTCAACCCTTTCTGACTTCATTTGTTATTTTTCATGCATTTACTGATTATTTTGAGCTATAAGACCATGAAATTGAAAAGCATTTGAAATGAACTCTGAAAAGGTTCCAAGTTGGCATGGTATCATCATTTCACCCACATAGCATGTGCGAGAAAGTAGAGAGGGTTACGGCAAAAACTGGATGCACTTCGTGTACAAAACGAACAATCTCTTTCGAAGTATCAGGGTTTCATACGGAAACTCGTCTGTTACAAAGGGATTTCATTTTTTTGAACTTATTTGAACTCCATAGTTTTTCTGTGTTCAAAATGCACCATTCAAAGCCACATCATCAATTTACAACCCTTTCTGACTTAATTTGTTATTTTTCATGCATTTACTGATTATTTTGAGCTATAAGACCATGAAATTGAAAAGCATTTGAAATGAACTCTGAAAAGGTTCCAAGTTGGCATGGTATCATCATTTCACCCACATAGCATGTGCGAGAAAGTAGAGAGGGTTACGGCAAAAACTGGATGCACTTCATGTACAAAACGGACAATCTTTTTTGAAGTATCAGGGTTTCATACGGAAACTCGTCTGTTACAAAGGGATTTCATTTTTTTGAACTTATTTGAACTCCATAGTTTTATTGTATTCACAATGCACCATTCAAAGACACATCATCAATTTACAACCCTTTCTGACTTCATTTATTATTTTTTATGCATTTACTGATTATTTTGAGCTATAAGACCATGAAATTGAAAATCATTTGAAATGAACTCTGAAAAGGTTCCAAGTTGGCATGGTATCATCATTTCACCCACATAGCATGTGCGAGAAAGTAGAGAGGGTTACGGCAAAAACTGGATGCACTTCGTGTACAAAACGGACAATCTCTTTCGAAGTATCAGGGTTTCATATGGAAACTCGTCTGTTACAAAGGGATTTCATCTTTTTGAACTTATTTGAACTCCATAGTTTCTCTGTGTTCAAAATGCACCATTCAAAGCCACATCATCAATTTACAACCCTTTCCGACTTCATTTGTTATTTTTCATGCATTTACTGATTATTTTGGCTATAAGACCATGAAATTGAAAAGTATTTGAAATGAACTCTGAAAAGGTTCCAAGTTGGCATGGTATCATCATTTCACCCACATATCATGTGTGAGAAAGTAGAGAGGGTTACGGCAAAAACTGGATGCACTTCGTGTATAAAACGGACAATCTCTTTCGAAGTATCAGTGTTTCATACGGAAACTCGTCTGTTACAAAGGGATTTTATTTTTTTGAACTTATTTGAACTCCATAGTTTTTCTGTGTTCAAATTGCACCATTCAAAGCCACAACATCAATTTACAACCCTTTCTGACTTCATTTGTTATTTCTCATGCATTTACTGATTATTTTGAGCTATAAGACCATGAAATTGAAAAGCATTTGAAATGAAATCTGAAAATATTGAAGATTGGTATGGTATCATCATTTCACCCACATAGAATGTGCAAGAAAGCACAGAGGGTTACGGCAAAAACTGGATGCACTTCGTGTACAAAACAGACAATCTTTTTCGAAGTATCAGGGTTTCATACGGAAACTCGTCTGTTGCAAAGGGATTTCACCCACATAGCATGTGCAACATATAGATCTCCGGAGCATCTAATTAAACCATACATTGAAATTATGTAAAACATTTAAATGCAAAAACAAATGCGATCATAATCGCAACCAAGGTAACAACTGATCCAACTGCATAATGATACCAAGCCTCGGTATGAATGGCATATTTTCTAATCTTTCTAATCTTCAACCGCATTGCATCCATCTTGATCTTGTGATCATCGACGACATCCGCAACATGCAACTCCCATATCATCTTCTCCTCCTCAATTTTTCTTATTTTCTCCTTCAAGTAATTCTTTTCTTCTTCAACTAAATTTAACCTGTCGACAATAGGGTCGGTTGGAATTTCTGGTTCAACCACCTTCTAGATAAATAAAATCTATGTCACCTTGGTCGGCATAATTGTCATAAACAATAAATGAACCAAAAATTTATCAAAAGATAATATATACCACATCTGAATCATAGACAGGACGAGGGCCGACGGGGCGAATACCAAAACCATCGCACTATATAATAACAAAAAATAATAAAAGTAAGAAAATTAGAAAAGTATCTATCTGAAGTAAGAATTTTTTTTATTTCAGAAAGAAGATAAGAACAAGAGGCTCACCACGGCAGTGCCGGCGACAAGATCGGCGCGGGCGATCAACGGCGGTGAAGACGGGGACAGGACGTGATGGACCGCTAAACCTAGACAAATCTCGGGGAAAATGGAGCTCGGAGGTCGAGTTTCGAGAGGATAACGATTAACTAGCGTGGCTCGGACATTTCATCGAACACCTCATGTGCATAGGAGGTGAGCTAGAGCACCCAAATGCCCTCCCCTCACCGGCCAAAAAAAACAGAGCGCTATGGAGTGCTCTGCTGTGGCGATGGGGTATATATAGGCAACTCATTTGTCCCGGTTCGTGATAAAAACCGGGACTAAAGCTCAGCATTCTGTCCTGGTTCAAGCCACGAACCGGGACCAATAGTTGTGGGCCAAGAGCGAGGACTATTGGTCCCGGTGCGTGCCAGGAACCGGGACAAATGGGTCCATACGAACCGGGACCAATGCCCACGAGGCCCCGGCCGGCCCCTTGGGCTGACGAACCGGGACGAATGCCCCCATGGGTCCCGGTTCTTGACTGAACCGGGACTAATGGGCTGGCCAGGCCCGAACAAAAGCCTTGTTTTCTACTAATGCACGTTTCACCTGGAACAGGACCGTGCAGCCTCATGAAGGCCACATGCACCCTAGGCGTTCGCTGCCAAGGTTCGTGTCGCAGCCACCGGAGCATTCAACATCGGCCTTGGAGTATTTGGGCGGCCGAGATCTAAAATTCAGACATGTGGGAGAAGTGGTGGCTCAACACATTTGCGACGGCATAGCATGTGGTGTGCGCATACACTACTATGGCAAACGGTCGAAGCTAAATTTCCCTCGACGGTCGTGTCCCAAACTATATTGAGCCTTGTGTTAGGCCTAGTTCTTTTGACAGCTTATGGCGGCTTATGATACAAGCCACCCCTCCCTGGTTTATTTTAGAAGCCGCCCTAAAAATTTTGGGGCTTCTGAACTAGTTAAGGAGGGTTAACTAGTTTAGAAGCCCCAAAAAATTTTGGGAGTGGCTTCTAGAATAAGTTGGGGAGGGGAAGCTCATTTTGACAGCCACAAAAAAGAACTGGGCCTTAGGACACTCTCGTGCAGCAAGGAGACTGAGAATCGCAAGGCTGTGAACTATGTCAAGGCCGAGCGCATCAATAAAGCATATATGGCCGAGTTCATCGTGAATAATCCAGAGCTCATAGCTGAGAACCAAGCGTGGTTAAAGTCCAAGGAGGATGGCATGAATTTGGACGACATCTCCAACGATGAGGAGAATTCGTCTACTCGTTGTAGCAACAATGACGATGAGGTCGGACCCTACGGTGGTGGTGGCCGGGTGTTATCCCAATATCCTCTTGACTCAGATGACTTCGATGCGTTTTGGGGTCGTGCCGGTGACGACAAGTAGTTTAAAGTTGTCAAAATATTGCATGTAGTAATAAATCATCTAGTTATGCTATATATGATGTGTACCTTTATTTAATTATGCAATAAATTAGTTTAAATTCGTGTTTGAATGAAATTGTGTGGAAATTTATTTTAGGAGATAAGTTTTATAAGTTCGATTAGGAACCACCTTTTGTTACCTTGCCAAATTTGGGCAGTTAAGGTTTGAGGATGCTTTTGAGGGGCTAAATTTTGACGGTTCGATTAGAGATGCTATAAGTATTCATAGTATGGATCATGAAAAGAAAGTGAAGCTAGTGATAAAAGGTCCTTATATTTCCCAAAAACAACCGTCAAATATGTTGAGCTAGTGATGAGATGGTCGTTATACTTTCTAAACACAACCATCAAGCAATTGGGATGCATCTTGTGATAAGTGGGGAGGGAATTTGTAGCACGCACAGACGGGCAGACAGCCCCCCTTTTTTCTTTTGGCTTATGATTCTTCAATCTTTTATATCTTTTGAACCAAAAGTTTAAATTATGTTTTATTTGTATATTTGTGTTTCTGGTGACAAGGGCTTTCAAATGAGATTCATTTTAAATACATTTTGCTGAGTTTTAAAACTTTCATTAAGTCTCAACTTCGAAAACTTGGTACAAGAGACCGATAACGTCGTAAGTTTCAGAAAGTAAAATTTAAAACTTGGTGTGCCCTCGTATGGGATCCAACAAATTTACGGATCACGAGGCAATCGGGCGGTACGCATGGCTGGACAAGTGTGTGCCCACGCACATGCGTACCCCTGCTAGCTAGTTTTCGTGATAAGCGTTGGTGTACTGTTTTTCCTAGTAACCAATCGTTTTTTCCAACCTGACCCAAAAAAATGCATTATTGAAAAAGACCCAGAAAGGTACGTGGCACCATTTTTCCTTGTCCCTTCTCCCATTTCTCTGTCCAACCAACCACTATGTGAGGAGGATGTATTTGTTGCATGGGCATTCTCATGTAAACTCTAATTGAGTACATTAACACAATATGTATAGACCAATCGTGTCAAAAGTTTAAGTTATAAATTCAATTAAGATCTCGAGAAACAAAAACTACAAATCATACTATGAACGGTAGTTAATTTAAAATGGGCTATGAATGGGGCTTGCGAACACTATGGCAACTGAATTTGTTTTTTACGCTCCTGATGAGGACTTGCGAGTACGGTCACTCCAAGGAGATAGTATTCCTGTGAGACTTGACATCGTCGACATAAACAGAGTTCGTGGTAGGATTGCTAACTCCTTGATGAGCTCGAGTGGATAGAGTTGTTCCATCTGCTCATGGAGGAACTACTATTCTAACGTGTGTATAAGTGTATATAATATTTTGCACCGCTCCTAGTAATCTAGTTGTCCGGCTTTCGGTTCTAAAAAATGCTGGGTTGTAATGTAATGATGTATTGGTCAATGATGAAGTATTTGGGTTCAATTGGTAGTTCATTCGATAATAACTAGTGTGCTATTTCTATTTCTGTGCTATATAATGGTCCTTATAAAAATGATATCGCTATAGTTGGATAATTATTTAATTATGTTTTACTAGTGCTCTAGATCAATATGTAATGTTGTTATTATCATTAAACACCGTGCAAACAATCTCTCAGCTCTTAGGGGTATTTCAAACATTTATCTCCACAGGCACAGCTCATACAACTGGTTTGCTAAATGGCTTACAGCCTTTTCACAACAAATTTTCCACGGTTGCTTTTTCACAGTAGATTTTCTACAGCTACTTTTAAAAATCCACAGCCAAACCAAACACTACCATAAGCTCATTTGAAAAAAAAATCCCATATTAGATGTATGCTACCACATGGCCTATGTGGTGAGGAACATGTATGCTATGTTTATATACTTATTTTGGATTTATTTTTCTGAAATTACAATATGGTTTTTCCATGCTCAGTGCACTGAGTGCATAGGATACGCTTTGATTATACTAGAAGAACAAAGTCGAGCATGTTGACAAGATATATGTTAGTTCTTTTTTTTGACACTTTTTTCAGAAGGAACCAAGTATGTTTTAGAAAAGGTTTGGAATTTAAATTTGATCTATAAACGGAGAAAAACATAAAAAATCCATCAACAGTATTTTTTTCCCATCAACAGTATTGCTTATTAGTATTTTTGTTTTTGTGACACTATTCCTAGTGTTTAGTTTTTTTTTCTTCTCCATGTGTAGTTAGATTTTATTTTTTTCCGGGAGAACGCTAACATACGCAAAAGTTTAGATAAACTTTATGAACAGGCACAAAGACATCCTACCCTACGAGCACCTCTGAGAGGCTGAGCAAACAGATTTTGAGAATGAAGAAGTCGCCACGGACGCCTGTAGTTTATAGGCATACGATACCGCTGACAAAAACAACCTAAAATAAATTCAGGAAAATGCGACCACTTACATGCGAAGTTCACGACTTGAACCTGAGTGGACATGTTGTGCTTGAAATACATGGAATTAAATAAAAATCGTGGGTACTGACTAGCGGTTGTGCTTGTAGCGATAGAATCCGTCTTTTTGGGCCCCTAGGAAGGATGAGAGGGTGTAATCGTCAAATCACGTCTGCATATGCAGTTGGACAGCGACCTCACCTGCTAGTGAGCTGGTTAGTCTAGTCTTCCTTGCTTGTCTTTTTCCGACAGTCACCGCCCCCGCTCCTCGTCACGGCCCTCAACCCGCCGCCGGCGACAGAGGATCGATCTCGCCGAAAACCTTCCTGCCCCGGTCAGCGCAGTCCCCTCCATCGGTTTCCTCGTGCGGTTTCGCCTCCGGCGTCCGTCGCACGTGCCACCTCGCGGCGCCGGCGAGCTTCCCGCCGACTACAGGTACGGAGTAGCTGCATACATGTTTTTGCTCCTGGTCATCTGATCCTCATGTTCGTGATGTGCGGCCGCGCTAGTCCCTTGCTGTGCTGCCTGCCACTCAACTACGCCCAACTAGCAGCTAGCTCAGAGCAAGACAATTCCTGCTACGCCCTAGTAGAACTACTACTACTGCTCTGTTTTTTGCTTCTGCACAAGCCTGAACATATTATGTTCACACTTACTGAAAAAAATAAGTATTGCTGAGAGCAAGCTTGTGACTTCTCTAGATGATGGGAACGTCTACTTAGCATCATCATCTCTTACTTCACTCTTCTTGCCATGCTTCTAATTTTTTCATTGATGATGTATTTAGTTTCTGAACCAGTGATCATTAGCAATTTATGCTACTATGTTTTAATGAAAATGTGGATCGTTTCAGAAGAGAACTCTGCTTCAGCCAGGCCCTATGTCTACGGAATGGGAGGGAGCACAAGCCAAGAAGCCTCTCTTGGTGACCGGGAACAACAAAGCTTCTTCCATTTGGGTGGTGGTCGCTAGCACTGCCGTCGCCGTTGCTGGATCCTTCGTGTTCGCCATCTCGGTATGTAAATTGACTTGTTCAAAGGGAATGTGGGAATGCTTTCATTTAGTTAGATAGAAAACTGTCCTACTGTTGTTCTAGTACAAATATTTCCAGGTGGAGAACTTAATTTTGATCCCCTGTTTTGCAGGTGGGCTACTCATCACCATCTCAGGAAGGCATCATGCGGGATCTTCATCTTTCCTTAGCTGAGGTACTCAAATACACCCTCTGTTTCCAAATGTAAGACATTTTTGTTTGTTCATCTTGGTGGTTGTAACCTGGTGAGTCCACTTGACACATGATTATCTTTTAACCATCATGCAGTATTCTGTCTTTGGCTCGATATTAACCATCGGAGCAATGCTAGGCGCTATTCTCAGTGGTACCATAGCAGATTGGGTTGGTCGAAGATGTGTAAGTTCTAACCTGCATAAGTGTATCATTAATATGCATTCAACTAATGGACTTCATATTCATGTGTTTCATGGCGCGCAGGCAATGGCAATATCAGATGTGTTCTGCATTCTTGGATATCTCCTTATAGTCTTTTCTAAGGTCCCCTTGCTGTCATTTCTCTCTGTATCTCTACTTCAGTGTGCATTTCAGTGCTCACTGCAACTTTGAAGGGAATGACATTCTTGGTTCATCCTGTAATTCGTTTCCTTCTTTTCTGTACATTCTTCTGTAGAACTCTGTGTGGCTCGACCTTGGGAGGCTCTCAATTGAATGTGGAATCGGCCTTCTCTCATATGTGGTGATTATAGCAAACAATTCTATCTTGGTACTTTTTCCAACGAATTTTGTCTGAAAGTTGTGTTACCTGAACAGGTCCCAGTATATATATCAGAGATAACACCCAAGAATCTTAGAGGACGGCTCGCAGCTGTAAACCAGGTTTGTACTCAACCATGGAGATTTCATTACTGGTTTTATTTGTACACAGCATTATCATAAGAAGGCAAGTGCATCCATTTCTGCAGCTTATGATATGTTGTGGGGCATCACTCGCGTATGCTCTGGGGACATGTATCACCTGGCGCACCTTGGCAATCGTAGGTACATTAATTTGTTTGGATTTACTTATCTACCTTTCATAGAACAAGGAGCATATATTCTAAAATGTGTTTGTTGTATGAGGATCGGTCATTGCACCAATTTTAACTGGTATTTGTTGCAATCTAACATATTGGCCTCGAAATGCATGCACTTGTATATCTTTAGGAAATGGCATGCACTTGTATAAATATAAATGAAGTGCATATTGATATGGTTAGCTATTGCTCTTGTAGGAGTGACACCATGTTTACTGCAGCTGGTTGGCCTTCTTGTGATTCCCGAATCTCCCAGGTGGCTGGTAAGTATATAAGCTTTCGTTGTAGTGTTGATACTTGATGAATCTCTTTCTTCCGTCCATTTCCGTTCTTGGTTCTAGAATTGAAAAAGGTGTGAAATCATCTTCTCATATTATCATTTCTTCTCTAAGACCTATATTCATTAGATGGAGCATACAGTTTTGCCTCTCTTTAATAGAAAACCCATGCATTTCAGGCTAAGATCGAACACTCAGGTGCACTTGAGGAAGCGTTACAGAAGCTAAGGGGAAAAGAAACTGATATCTCCGAAGAGGCAGCAGATATCAAAGTATCAACTGCTGTAAACTTGAGATTTAAAATAGAACACCAACTTAGTCCTGCATTACTGAAATGACTAGCTTATTATATATGTTCAGGATTTCACAGAAAAGATTCAGCACCTGCCACAGTCAAAGATGTTGGACCTATTTCAGAAGGATTATATTCATGCTGTCACCGTAAGTATTCTAGTTATGCATTTCTAGCTAGAAAGGAGAAGCTTAATTATGTGTAATTTTCTAAGATTTCAAGTTTCTTTCAGGTTGGAGTTGGGCTAATGGTCCTTCAACAGTTTGGTGGAGTGAATGCAATATGCTTCTATGCCAGTGAGATATTTGTTTCGGCTGGTAATGCGTTTTAGCAACCTGTTCCCTTAACTTTCCTGAAAAAAGGCTTTCGCTCCGCTTTATATTATAAAGCAACCGCCCACATCAAGCATCCCACAAGGTTCCACACGGGTCCAAACAAACACACACATACACGGAGGTTCACACGCATACAAAAAGACACGAGGGTCTGAGCTGAGGGCACAGCACAACAAGCCCTAAACACACACACCACGGCGCAAGGCGCAAAGCGCAAAGCGCAAACCAGGCCGACAGCCTAGTCGGGCTCCGGCGGAGGGGGCGGAAGCGGGGGAGCCACGCGGAGCGCCATCGA
This sequence comes from Triticum aestivum, assembly GCF_018294505.1. Classification (NCBI taxonomy): domain Eukaryota; kingdom Viridiplantae; phylum Streptophyta; class Magnoliopsida; order Poales; family Poaceae; genus Triticum; species Triticum aestivum. The sequence goes on along the minus strand of NC_057798.1, from coordinate 31,523,548 downwards.
GCGAAGATCGGCGAGGATGTTGGTGATGACGTCCCGGTCCTAGGGGCGGCTAAGCGGCCGCCAAAGCTGCAAGTAGCCACACATTTTAAAGATTTTTTTGAAAAGGGGCGCTTTATTACTTAAAAGGTTTAAGTATTACACCCGGCCTCTACATAACTAAGATGCACACAGCCAACAAAGTTCTCACGACAAGCGAAAATAAAATAGAAAGGTGAAATACAAAGAAAAATGTATATTTGTATAGCGCCTAAACCGTCGGTGGCCCAATCCTAAGATCATGCTGCCACCCATGCTGGATAAAAGTATCCCTCGCCGTAGCCTCCAATCGTGTACACACCTCCGTAAACAGGTCTCGATTCTCCACTCATTGCAGAGAGGACCATAAACGAAGCGTCCCAGTACATCTGTAGATAACCTGCATAAGCGAAGTACTTTTATCGTTAAAAATCTTATCATTTCTACATAGTCAAAGCGACCAAATCACGACAAGCGCTCCCATCCTAAGTAGAATTCTGAATCTGTGATCAATCCCATGTAACCAGTTGCCTTGAAGATAGCGCCAGACGCACGTCGAAGAGGGATCTTCTGAATGATGAGCTTGTTGCGAAAAGTTCCAAAGCGTCCAGGCGAGGATCCCAACGCACAGCCATCTAATATGGCGGTAGCGGGGAGGGGAGGCGTTCAGCTCCGCAAGTAAGTCAGGGAAGTTGGTATTGCACCACTGGCCACCGACCGTTTCGCGGAAGCAGGCCCACATGAACTCATCCATACTGCTTTTAGTTACTACGCACATTTTTTTACCATGTATTACTTTTGGGCACTACTACTAACTATCCATGACATGAATCAGGTTTCTCGTCAGGGAACACCGGAATGCTCGCAATGGTTGCGGTTCAGGTATTTAATCATGGCTCTTATGCAGCTTTTTTTATTTTGCTTCTCAGTACTCACTGATTTTACGGTGTCCTTGTAGATTCCGATGACGGCACTTGGGGTGCTTCTGTTGGACAAGGCTGGAAGGAGGCCACTTCTGGTGGTAAAAAAAGATACACGGGTTTTTGATAGTTGAAAAATGATACAATTAGTAATGGATTCTAAGGCTGTTTGTTTCATGCTGCAATGCCGCAGGTCTCTGCAGCTGGGACATGCCTGGGTTGCCTACTAGTTGGCCTCTCATTCTTGTCCAAGGTTTGAATTTACTGAAACTTATATCATCCTCGTAAGAAGACCACACATGTGCTATTATATAATTTAACCTTTCTTGAACATGAACATCATTGGGTGAAGGACCTCAATGTGGCGTTGGCATTGACGGGGATTCTGGTATATACTGTTGGATAATGAACAACTAAGCTTTACTGAGGGCCAAATGCCATTACATATACATGTGTGGTAAAGTGCATAAAACCTCTCATACAATGGGGATATAATAAATAAAGACTATACACATCTAACACCCCCCTCAAACTCATGGTGGATTAACAACACTGAGTTTGGAGAGGAAAAAGCCATGCTGCGCTCGAGTCTGTGCCTTCGTGAAGAAGTCAGCCAACTGTAACTCAGAGGGCACATAGTGAAGAGCGAGAGTCTGATCCTGCACAGTAGCACACACAAAGTGGGCATCCACACCGATGTGCTTGGTGAGCTCATGCTTCACCAGGTCACGCGCAATACTGATAGCGTCAGTACTGTCTGACAATAAGGGAGTCGAGGTAGTAGCAGACACACTAAAATCCTCAAGTAGCCACCGTAACCAGATCACCTCAGCCGTCAGCAGAGCCATGGCTCGCAACTCAGCCTCTGTACTCGAGCGAGAAACTGCAGTCTGTTTCTTGGTCTTCCAGGCAATAAGGGAGCCACCAAGAAAGACACAGTAAGCAGACAGCAAGCGTCGATCAGAGGGATCACTAGCCCAGGTAGCATCAGAGTAGGCCTGGAGCTCAAGAGAGTTGGAGCAAGGAAAGAAAAGGCGCTGAGAGATCGTGCCACGAAGATATCGTATGACATGGAGGAGATGACTATAGTGGACAGAGGTGGGGGCTGAAACGAACTGACTCGGAATGTGAACGGGATAGGAGATGTCAGGACGCGTAACAGCAAGATGACAAGACTGCCAACAAGGTGACGATAGCGAGTGGGATTAGGGAGAGGGTCACCATTAGAGGCACGAAGCTGAACGTTGAGCTCCATGGGAGTCACAACAGTACGCTCATCACCGAGAGCAGCGCGAGCAAGAAGGTCCTGAATGTATTTTTCTTGGGAGATGTAGAAGCCATCAGAGGTCGAGGAGATCTCAATCCCAAGAAAATAACAAAGTGGACCAAGATCAGTCATGAGAAACTGGTCGCGAAGGCGAGCCTTAACAAAGGCAATGTAATCAGAGTCATCACCAGTGATGATCATGTCATCAACATAGAGAAGGAGAAGAGTACGACCGCGAGGAGACGTGTAAACAAACAACGCGGGATCATGAGCACTGGGCAAGAAACCAGCAGCGGTCACCACAGAGGCGAAGCGCTCAAACCAGGCGGGAGGGCCCTGTTTGAGACCATATAGGGAGCGGCGAAGTCTACAGACCATACCATCAGGAGCATAGTACCCCGGTGATGGCTGCATATAAACCTCCTCACGCAACTCGCCATTTAGAAAAGCGTTCTGAACATCAAGTTGAGAGATAGACCAGTGACGAACAAAATCCACAGCAAGAAGAGTGCGGACAGTGGTCATAATCGCGCCCCTGCTCCTGCTGAAAACCACGGGCCACAAGACGAGCTTTGTAGCGCTCAAGAGAACCATCGGAGCGAGTCTTAAGCTTGTAGACCCACTTACAGGTGATGGGACGGACACTGGAAGGGAGGGGAACCAGATCCCATGTGCCAGAGCGCTCAAGGGCAGCAAGCTCTTCGGCCATCGCAAGCTGCCATTCAGGCTGAGTCATGGCAGTGCGATAAGAAGTGGGCTCAGTCATAACAGAGAGACCGTACCGATCAGGGGAATAGCGATCAGGCGGGGGCGAGGCCGAGCACGGAGGTTGTGAACCGGAGGAGGCGTGAGAGGAGGGGCACCAGAGGTGGAAGGCTCGGCAGAGGAGATATCCTCAGTACGAGATCGACGAGTATAGTGGAGAGGAAACGGTGAGAGAGAGCGACGGACTGGAGAGGATGGGGGAGAGGTGGAGGAGGAGGATGGGGAAGACAAGGTTGGTTGTGAATGAGAAGGAATGAGAGGTGCCAGAGGGAGAGGTGACACATGAGGCACATAACGGGGTGTATCGGGAAGGAGAAGGAAAGAGAGATAGTCCACAGAGAAACTCGAGGAAGAAGGACGTGGGTAGTAAGAACGAGACTCGTCAAAAGTCACATCACGCGAGATGCGCAAGCGACGACCCACTGGATCCCAACATCGATAGCCCTTGTGCTCATCACTGTAGCCAAGGAAAACACACTCAACTGACTGAGCAGTCAGTTTGGTGCGTTCTCGAGTGGCAAGAAGAACATAGCAGACACATCCAAACATACGAAGAGCTGAGTAGTCAGGGGAGCGACCAGTGAGACACTCCATAGGAATGCCACCCTGCAGAGCAGTCGATGGTTGAATGTTGATGAGATAGGTAGATGCGGAAACAGCCTCAGCCCAAAAAATGGGGTGGAAGGGAAGCAGCAATCATCAGCGCACGAGCCGTCTCAAGCAAATGACGATGCTTGCGCTCGGCGACGCCATTCTAAGCCTGAGCACCAGGACAGGAGAACTGGGCAAGAGTACCCTGTTCTGCGAGAAAAGCACGCAACAGCTGAGAGATATACTCTCCAGCGGAGTCAGCACAAAAAGTACGAATGGGCATGGCAAACTGGGTGTGAACCATGGCAGCAAAATGTTTGTATATAAGGAGAACCTCGCTACGAGATTTCATGAAGTAGACGCAAGTGCAGCGAGAGAAATCATCAATAAACAAAACATAGTAGCGATGACCACGTTTCGAATCAAAGGGAGCAGGACCCCAGACATCAGAATGAACTAGGTCAAAAGGATGCTGAGATACAAACTCACTCGTAGGATAAGGTAACTGAGTCTGTTTGCCAAGTCTGCAACCATTACAATGTAAGGAGACATCTTCAGATACAGTCCCTAAGAGGCCCTGACGAACTAAGGAAGACAAGCGAGAGCCACAGATGTGACCAAGACGATTATGCCACTGCTGGAAGGACGCAGACGAGGAGGCAGCAAAAGCATGAGAGCACTCACGGCACCGGGGGCCAGCACCAACCAAAGCCTTGGTGCGACGATCCTGAATGGAGCAAGAGTCGGTATCATGAATGACACGACAACCAGAATCAGTAAGTTGGGCAGCGGAAAAAAGATTCATGGTAAGACGAGGAACATGTGAAACACTCGGAACAGAAAAAGATGGAGTGGAAAGAATACCACAACTAGCAACAGGAAGAGATGTGCCATCGGCAGTAAGAACATTAACTGGCGAATCAAGAGGTCAGAGAGAAGACAACGCGAAAGAATTAGAAGACATATGAAAGGAGGCTCTAGAATCTGGAACCCACGGAGATGTACCTGACTGTGTAGATGCATGTGATGGTGAGGAGGAGCAGCCTGAGGATGCAGTCACAGCAGCAGCAGAGCCAGTCGACGAGGAGCCTGAGGAAGCAAGAAGACGCTTGAGGCAAACAATTTCCTGGTCAGTGAGTGACGGAGCCGAGGAAGACACAGGAGGCCCACTGGAGGAGGCGCGCCTCTGGTCTCGCTTCTTCTGGCGACAATCAGACTCTGGGTGACCTGGCCGGGAACAGTAACCACAAACGGTGTCACGGCGCGACATGCCCTTCTCAGCATAAGGAGGACGGCTCACCCCCCTGGAGGAGTAGGCAGGAGCGGCGGAGCAGTGAGGCGAGCAGACAACACAGGAGCCCGGGCAGCCAATACGGACGGAACCAGAAGCAACCTAGCAGAGCGAAGGTGTGTCTCCTCAGCCCGAAGCTCGTCAAGCACCTCCGAGATAGGAACACAATCACGAGCAAGCAATTGAGCACGTCTGGGCTCAAACTCAGAGCGGAGACGAGATAAGAACTCATGGACCCGCTGAAACTCCAGATCAGATCGAGTAGTCTGACAACAACGACAGGTGCCACAGACAACTGTCCGAAGAGAGTCAAGCTGACGCCAGATGGCAGAGCACTGTGAATAGAACTCATCAACAGAGGAATCACCTTGCTGGAGTGCATGCTCCTGACGCACCACAGATAGGTAGAGAGCATCACCAGAGGGCTGATAGCGCTGACAAATATAAGCCCACATCACTGCAACAGTGCCAAATCCCATGAACTCCGAAGCAAACTGAGGGAGGACACTCACAGTGAGGACAGCAGCAGCTCGAGCATCATCATTGCATCACTGAGTGTAAGCAGACAGATCATCCCGGTAGACAGAAAGAGCATCAGAATATGCGGATACCTGCTGATCATAGGCATCAACTGCAGCATCATCAAGAACCTTGGCAACATCCCGATCAGCCTGAGAAGCATCAGGAGCAAGTACCAGCGGTATCGGCGGAACAGGAGCCACCGGAGCAACAGGGCAGGGCAGACAAGGTACCTCGCCAGAGCGAACACCCCACAGGAGGAGCCCGCGCATATGGATACGCATGAAGCCCACAAACTCAGCATAATTGGTGCCATCAAAGACCACCGAGCACCGAGGAACAGCCACATAGCCAGATGAAGACATGCTGATTGTCTCTCTTTCTCTCTTCTTTCTCTCTTTATGTCTCTCTTTTTTTTGGGAGTCAACGAGAACAGTAAATCCCACGCACTGGATCGAGGGGATTAGGCACTCACGCGCGGGATCGAGGGGATCAGACACTCACGCGCCCGCTCGCGAGGAGGCGCAAGCGGGATCGATGGGATCGAGCCCCCCAAGCTCGCGGGGCTCCCGCAGGCCCACTCGCACGGCCAGGCGAGCAGAGGCCAGAGGCTGGCGGCAGCAGCAAGGGCGAGTCCCGACGGGAAGGAGGGAAGCTGCCTGACCAGGCGGCGGCGGAGGCGCTAGGGAACGGCCGACCACCGGACGAGCTCAAGGTGAGCAGCCGGGCAACGGATTCCGGCGGGGCAGCTGGGGAGAGCGGGACAAAGAGGAGGCAGCAGGGCCGTGGACGAGGGATGGCCGGCCAGCCGGGCGCGAGACAGCAGTGACCTGGCCGGGGCAGCCGGATCCGCGATGGGGAAGGCCGGAAGCGGGAGAGAATCTAGTACGGAGTTGCAGCGTGCGGGGGAGAGGGCAATCTAACATCTGATACCATGTTGGATAATGAGCAACTAAGCTTTACTGAGGGCCAAAGGCCATTACATATACATGTGTGGTAAAGTGCATAAAACCCATCATACAATGAGGATATAACAAAAAGAGACTATACACATCTAACATATACCGCATCTTAGTTTTAACTTCTTTTTCAGCAATGTTGCCAGATGTCTAGTCATTGTAATAAACATCTCTGTTGCTGTGGAAACCAGATCTTTAGTGGATCTTTCTCACTGGGTATGGGAGGAATTCCATGGGTTATAATGTCAGAGGTGCCTTTTCTGCCGTTAAAAAATCATTAAAAGAATTATTACTGTGCCCTAATGTATGAACTAATTTGACCACAATCCATCCCTGGACATGCAGATCTTCCCCATACACATGAAAGGGTCAGCAGGAAGCCTGGTGACCTTGGTGAGCTGGCTCGGCTCATGGATCGTCTCGTATGCCTTCAACTTCCTCCTGGTGTGGAGCTCCTACTGTATATACATTTGTAGCATAGAAAATGGACCTTTTGATCAAAAGAATAGTTCCGGTTGACCAGAAGTTTTGTTGATGTTTTTGTTTTGTTTTGCCTGTACACACGACGGATTAATTTCAGGTACATTTTTCATGTTCGCGAGCATTTGCGGGCTGACTGTTGTATTTGTGGAGCGGCTGGTGCCAGAGACTAAAGGAAGGACCCTGGAAGAGATTCAAGGGTCCATGCACTCGTCATTGACGCCAGTTTCTTCTCGAATTAACTGAGCCACGTAAATTAATTACTCCCTCTGTTCCATAATTATTGTCGTGGTTTTAGTTCAAATTTGAATTATTGTCGTGGTTTTAATTCAAATTTAAACTAAAACCACGACAATAATTATGCAATGGAGGGAGTACATGGCTTGGTTTCCCTTTTTGTGTTAGGTTTCAGTATGTATCTGGGATATTGTGACTAGTGTGCTCTACATATATATGGCGTCGTTACTTCTCAGACGACTGGCAAATAACCTACAAAGAACATAGGTTATTTGCGGGGTGGTTTGATCTCTACTTATATCCCAAATGAGCCGAGCGAGCTTGATAAGGCTGGACTAGATGCCTAGCATGGATCTTGTAAACCGTGCAATAGTTAATCGAGATACAGAGGCCGCGGTATTATTGCTATTTCCCTTTCCGGAGAAAATAATCTTTGGTTACTTTTGTCACTTTCGTTATCCGTTGCATATTATAGTTCATCATGAAGCTTTAGTAGCTTGGTGATAGTGACTGCATATTATAGTTCATCACGAAGCTTTAGTAGCTTGGTGATAGTGACTGAAGAACTTTATCAATCACTATCTTATCTGAAGGATTAACTCTCACTTGATTCAAGCGATTGTAGTACTCAGACATTCTAAGCACATGCTCACTCGCTGAACTATTCTCTTCCATCATGCTGGCAAAGTACTTGTCAGAGGTCTCACACCTCTCGACACGGGCATGAGTCTGAAATACCAATTTAAGCTTTTGAAACATCTCATATGCTCCCTGGCGTTCTATACGTTTTTGAAGTCCCGGTTCTAAGCCGTAAAGCATGGTACACTAAACTATTAAGTAGTCATCATATCAAGCTTGCCAAACGTTCATAACGTCTGCATCTGCTCCTGCAATAGGTCGTCACCTAGCGGTGCATCAAGGATATAATTATTTTGTGCAGCAATAAGGATAATCCTTAGATCACGGACCCAGTACGCATCATTGCTACTATCATATTTCAACTTATTTTCCTCTAGGAACATATCAAAAAAATAGGGGAGGTACATTGCGAGCTATTGATCTACAACATAGATTTGCAAATACTATCAGGACTAAGTTCATTATAAATTAAGTTCAATTAATCAAATTACTAATGAACTCCTACTTAAATCAACATCCCTCAAGTTGTCTAAGTGATACATGATCCATATCAACTAACCCATGTCTGATCATCACGTGAGATAGGGTAGTCATCAATGGTGAACATATCTATGTTGATCATATCTACTATATGACTCACGTTGGACCTTTTGGTCTCAAGTGTTCCGTGACCATGTCTGTGCATGCTAGGCTCGCCAAGTTTAACCCAAGTATTCTGCATGTGCAAAACTGTCTTACACCCGTTGTATGTGAACATAGAGTCCATCACACCCTTCATCACGAGGTCCTTCGAAACAACGAACTTTGGCAACGGTGCATATTGGGAAGAACACTTTTATCTTGAAATTTAGTGAAGGGATCATCTTATAATGATACCGGCGTTCTAAGCAGAATAAGATGCATAAAGGATAAATATCACATGCAATCAAAATATGTGACATGATATGGCCATCATCATCTTGTGCTTTTGATCTCCATCTCAAAAGAATCGTCATGATCTCCATCGTCACCGGCTCACTACTAGGGAAAAGCCTAGCAGTAGCGCGGGTTTTAGGTATATTAGTAGCGCGGGTGCCCGCGCTACTGATACGGCGCTACAGCTAATAGGTTGTAGTAGCGCGGGTGCCACCCACGCTACTACTACATCCGTTAGTAGTAGCGTGGGTAAAAACCCGCGCTACTACTAATCTCTAATCTCTGGAAAAAAATTGAATTTTTTTCCCGAATTTTCAAATTTCTGAATTATTTTAACCTTTAATCTCTAATCGCCCCTCATCGCTGCTCAATTTAATCTCTAATCTCTAATCACCTCTCATCATTCCAAATCATCTAACTTCCCAGACGGTCACCCATCCTCTCACTACTCCAGCCTGAGCACGCTTAACTTTCGGGTTCTATTCTCCCTCATGTCCAAGTCTGCACTTGTTGTTTTCCTAACAATAGTAAGATGTCAATCCTATTAACCCTCAGGAGTTTAGCTTGAGCACGAAGTCACATGTTTCACCGTTTGAGTTTGAAACTATTGTTCTAAAAATCAATAATTATTTAGTAACACTAATATTTCTTGAATAAGTAGTTTGATCATTGTTTGACCATAGTTTGACCACAGTTTGACTACATTTGACCAAAATTCCAAAAAGCTAAAATAATTATTTAGTAACACTAATATTCTTGAATAATTATTTAGTAACACTAATACTCCTTAAATAAGTAGTTTGACCACGGTTTGAACAGATTTGACCAAAATTCAAAAAAAACTGAAATTTGAGCATAACTTTTTTTCCTTTTAGAATTTGAGGATTCTAAAAATTTGCAAACAGGCCGTATATTATACGTTTTTTTCTAACATCGTATGCAAAAGTTATAGCCGTGTTACATTTTCCCTACACTTTTTGCAAACATGTCCAAATTTAAGTTTTCAAATTTTCCTAAGTAGTACATGTAGTAACATAACTACATCTCGAAGGATTTTAGTTTTTGAAGTTTTTATCATTTTCTTTTGCTTTTTACAAAACTGAAAAGGCTATCCATGGGGGGGGGGGGGGTAGAGTTTAAAAAACCCAGTGCTCAGTAGTAGCGCGGGTTTATAACCCTCGCTACTACTATGGCAACACTTAGTAGTAGCGAGGGTTAAAAACCAACGCTACTGTTATCAACTTAGTAGTAGCGAGGGTTAAAAACCCGCGCTACTACTATGGCATGTCCCGGGGGGCACGGTAGAGACCGCTTAGTAGTAGCGAGGGTTAAGAACCCACGCTACTGCTATCAACTTAGTAGTAGCGAGGTTTAAAAACCTGCGCTACTAGTAAGTAGCAGTAGCGAGGGTTATAAACCCGCGCTGGTAGTAAGCGTCTGTGTATAAGTTTTTCCCTAGTAGTGGCTCGACACCTTGATCTCCATTATTGCGTCGGGGTCGTCTCGCCAACTATTGCTTCTACAACTATTGCTAACGCATAGCGCTAAAGTAAAGCAATTACATGGCGCTTGCATTTCATACAATAAAGTGACAATCATAAGGCTCCTGCCAGTTGTCCATATTACAAAACATGATCATCTCATACATCAACATATATCACATCACAACATGCCCTGCAAAAATAAGTTAGACATCCTCTACTTTGTTGTTGCAAGTTTTACGTGGCTGCTACGGGCTTCTAGCAAGAACCTTTCTTACCTACTCAAAAACCACAACGGTTATTCATCAAGTTTGTTGTTTTAACCTTCTTCAAGGACTGGCCATAGTCAAATTCGATTCAACTAAAGTAGGAGAAACAGAAACCCGTCAGTCATCTTTATGCAAAATTAGTTGCATGTCAGTCGGTGGAACCGGTCTCATGTGCATGGACATGTAAAGGCTGGTCCGGGCCGCTCCATCCCACAATACCGCCGAATCAAAATAAGACGTTGGTGGTAAGCACACTAGTAGAAAAAGGGCCTAATGTTTAGCCCTTTAGTCCCAGTTTGTAAATGAACCGGCACTAATTGTTAAGCACACTAGTAGAAAAAGGGCCCAATGTTCAGCCCTTTAGTCCCGGTTTGTAAATGAACCGGCACTAATGTGACCATTCGTAACGGTTCGAACGGCTATGCGTTAGTGCCGGTTTATTTGTGACCTATAGTCCCGGTTTGTGTCACAAACGACACAAACCGGGACTAAAGGGGTGGTGGCAGGCTGGCGTCAGGCCGGGGCCCCACGAGCCCCTTTAGCCCCGGTTTGTGACACAAACCGGGACTAAAGGGCCAACCTATAATCCCGGTTTGTATCACAAACTGGGACTAAAGGGCTCTAACCTTTAGTCCCGGTTGGAGACACAAACCGGGACTAAAGGGCAATTTTCAAACTCTACCCACCTTATCGCCATTTTAGTTTTGTAAAAAATAAAAGAAAATGATAAAAATTCAAAAATTAAAATCCTCCGAGATGTAGTTATGTTACTACATCTACTAGTTAAAATAATTAAAAAAATTAAATTTGGACATGTTTTGCAAAAAAGTGTTATGAAAAAGTAAAACACCCATATCTTTTGCATACGATGTCGAAAAAAGGCATAATATATCAAAAAAATCACAAGAAAATCCAAATCCAATTTTGACTGCCATAAGCCATTTTGCAAAAATTTTAGAATTCTCAAATTCGTAAAGGAAAAAAACATATGCTCAAATTTAGGTTTTTTTTGAATTTTGCTTAAATCTGGTCAAACTGTAGTCAAACTATGGTCAAACTACTTATTCAAGAAATATTAGTGTTACTAAATAATTATTTTATTTTATTTTATTTTGAATTTTGGTCAAACTATGGTCAAATCTGGTCAAACTATGGTCAAACTACTTATTCAAGAAATATTAGTGTTACTAAATAATTATTGCTTTTTAGAATAATAGTTTCAAACTCAAACGGTGAAACATGTGACTTCGTGCTCAAGCTAAACTCCTGAGGGTTAATAGGATTGACAACTTACTATTGTCACGTGAACAATAAGTGCAGACTTGGAAACTAGGGGGAATAGAACTCGAAAGTTAAGCATGCTCAGGCTGGAGTAGTGAGAGGGTGGGTGAGCGGAAGTTAGACGATTTGGAATGATGAGGGGTGATTAGAGCAATGATGAGTGGTGATTAGAGACTAAATCGACAAATAATTCAGAAATTTGGAAATCAGAAAAAAAAACAATTTTTTTCAAAAAAAATTAGAAAAAAACCTTTAGTCCCGGTTGGTGTTACCAACCGGTACTAAAGGTCTCCCAGCCCCTGGCGCAGGCTCGTGCCACATCGTGGCCCTTTAGTGACGGTTCATGTTGAACCGGGACTAAAGGGTTAGTCCCTACCCTTTAGTGCCGGTTACAGAACCGGCACTAAAGTTCCTTATGAACCGGTGTTATAACCCGGTTCTGAACTAGTGGCAGTATGACTGTCACCGTCCACAACTCTTTGTGTTCTACTTGTGCATATCATCTACACATAGACCTGGCTCGGATGCCACTGTTGGGGAACGTTGCATGGAAAACAAAAAGTTTATACGCACACGCAATCACTACAGGAAACAGATAATTTGCCGTCTGTGGATCACAGACG